>NC_073691.1:187993463-188293463 GCF_029784155.1 Uranotaenia lowii | reverse complement strand
CCCATTAGGATATTCAACAGTATAATAACCTGCAGAGCAGTCATTAAACAAAATATTCCCATTTGAATTTGATGAAATATTATTCCAAGATCGGTGTTTTGCATTAAAGTCACCAATAATAAAAAATTTAGATTTATTTCTGGTGAGTTTTTGTAAATCTCCCTTCAAAAAATTTTTCTGTTCACCGCTGCATTGAAAAGGCAAGTATGCGGCAACAATTATAATTTTCCCCATAGAAGTTTCTAATTCAATTCCAATTGTTTCTAAGACTTTTGTATTGAAAGAAGGAAGAAGTCTAAATTTGAGACGACTATTGATGACAATAGCTACACCCCCACCTTGTCGATCAAGTCGATCATTTCGTAAAATTTTAAAGAAAGCATTGCTTTTCAAGTTATTGTCTGGCTTTAAAAAAGTTTCAGTGATGGCAGCAATATGTATGTTTTGAGTTTTCAAAAATAAAAAGAATTCATCTTGGTTAGCCAGCAAAGATCTAGCGTTCCAATTCATGATATTTAAACATCTATTTGGATCCATGAGGGAATCGTAAAGTCATAATAATTTTGTTAGCATAATTAAAAGAAGTTTGGAAAGCTTCAAACATTGAATTTGCTTTCAACATAAATTGCATCATTTCCATTAAATTTTGATGCAAAAATTTTAATTTTTCCTCAGTAATCTCACCCAAATCAACAAAATTGTTAGAATCAGAAGAGGAAGGAGAAGAAAAAGTATTTGAATTTCGGGGATTTTCCCAAGCCTTCGCATGAACGTTGAGACTTGGTTTTTTCCCATTTTTATTAGTTAAACCTGAAGAGGGCAACCCATTTTCAACCACCTCTGAGAACGATAAACAACGAGTCTGGGGCGCAGAATCAGCCCAGGTAACATTAAAATCACTTCGGGTATTACCCAGCCGTGATTCCAATGTAGGCCGAGGCTGACCGCGAACAGGCAGCTTGTTTGCCGGCCCGACGTGTGAAGACGAAAAAGAGGAAGGAGGAGAAGAAACTTTTCTGGAAACTTTGGGGTTTTTCCTAGAAGCAACAATTTTTGCCCTAACGGGACAATCTAGAGAATTCGAGGAATGATTACCTGCGCAATTCGCACACTTAAAAAATTCTGTTTTTGGCTTATCACCACCAAAAAGGCATTTAGATTTTTCATGATCGAATGAGCCGCAAAACATGCATCTGGCATTCATTCTACAATTTTTAGTGCCATGACAAAAAGCTTGACAACGACGACATTGCGTAATGTTTTGCAAAAAATTGGTAGAAGATTTACGAAAAGGTTCGAATTTGACTCTACAATGAAACATAAGACGAGCCTTTTCAAGAATTTGCAAATTATTAACCTGATCCTTTTTAAAATGGATCAAATAAAGCTCAGGAGCAAAACCAACACTACTGGTATTATTCGTGTTGGTTCTTTTCCTCATTTGAATTACTTGAATTGGAGAAAAACCTAACAAAGAATTTAATTCAGTTGTGATCTCATCCGGTGTTTGATCGCCAGTGAGACCACGAAGTACAACTTTAAATGGACGATCACTTCTAGTGTCGTACGTAAAAAATTGGTGTTTTTTATTAATCAAATAATTTAAAACCTTTTGAAAATCATTAAAAGATTCCGCCAATATACGAGCAGTTCCCCTTCGACCGATCTGAAAAGAAATCTTCACATCCTTGACGGAAGTGACGATTTCTTTTCGAAAGGCATTGAAGTCAGGAATCGTGACCGTTATTGGTGGAATCTTTTCGTTTTTAAGAGTATAAGAAGAAGAAGGTTTCTTAGTACTCTTATCAGAATTAAATATGAATATTTCCTCATCACCGATGTTATGAAGGACATCGAATGAGTTGGAAATTTCAACTTTTTTGAGCGATGGACCTGAATTAGGCTCGGCAATTCGTTTCCTACCGGCCCTTGAGCCAGCCGATGACTTCCCCATGCTGGAAAGAAGAGAGAAAATATGAATAAAAGAAAATGAAAATAATCCTTAGCACTGAAAAGTGCTGATTGAAATACAGGTAAGGAAAAAATAAATAATGTAAAATGTTCCTGCAGGTACACAGCAACGATACGATGCTCCGGCGTACGTGTTGACGGCTCAACGGTACAGATGGAAGTGAAAAAAAAAAAAAATCCAGTTTATTGACCAAAATAAATAGTTTAAAGGTCACCTAATCTGCCTCCTTTGGTCAAATTCTTATGATCATTGATGATTTCGAGAATAAACAAGTACAGAATTCCTAAACTTTTCTCATATAAAAAAAAAATTTTTTTCGTATTAAGGGTAAAATGTCGAAAAAGTAGCTGCGTGCCAGCTGATTTTCATCAAAAAGCTTATCAACGTGATGGAGCATAGAATAATTGCACATCATAAATAGATGAAAACCTTTAAAAATGTGCTTGTGTAACTTTGTATTAAGTTTACATTGGTGATTAATGGAGTTTTTGGCTCATTTTGCATGTAGTGTTTATTTTTATAGGTCATTTTGCTCAGAATGATACAGTTTTTTTGGAAATATTGGCTCAAAATAAAAAGTTATAGCTCTCTTGGATTGGTTAGTTATATCATACAACATGTACATATGTCCAGAATACAGGAAACCTATTTCCACTCTCTATAAAAATCGTAAGCATTCTTATAAGGAACAAAATTTCAATAATTTTTATTCGAACTTATTGAACACCCTGTATATAAAATTCAATAAAATTGAATAAAAAAAAATATGTGGAAAAATTTACAATCCTTTTCTAGGCCAACAAATGTTTTACTGTTGGTTCTATCTTTTGTTGATAACAGATATTGCATTGAATGATTTGCATTCGTGATTATTTTCCGTGAAGCATTCATTAACGATATGCTTTCCAACAACTATCCAAGTTTATTGGTGGCGAAATATGTTTGGTCTTTTTCAAACCGAGTACCAATCTTCGGAAAACTAAATTTTATTACTTTTTGTATGTTTCTATCAAGTTTCTCGAATAGCACATACACAAGGGATGACGAAATCAATTCTGACAGTTGCCATAGGTCAACGTTTGAAACGTTCGACAGGTTTCAATTCAACTGCAGCCATCTGAGCAAACAGGCTGAATGAAATTTGTGATTGTTTTTTTTTGTGATTCTTTAGTTGTTCATTAAATGCTTATATCAACCTTCAATCATATTAGGTACATTTTATTTTATTACAACAATTTGTGTTGAAGAACCTCTCTGTCAATTGAAGTTTCTGTTTCCGGTTGGTTTTGGCTCATCAGATGAAAGATTTTTACAGTGTTCAATTTGGCTTTTAAATAGGTGTCCATTTTCAAAACCGACCCAGTCTAAAATTGGTTACAATTTGAGAAGTGCAATACCTACTCAACGTGGGCAACGCGAGCGCGACCGGCTCTTCAATATTTTAATTATATCAAATATAAACACGGACAGTTTCGCTCTCAAGTACCTACTCGTATGTAGGATACTGACGTTGTTTTTGTTCTTGTTGATGCTGCTGCTGTCATTGAACAAGCCCCAACAATAGGGCCGAGCTACGTGCATACAAAGTAATAACAATAATAATGCTGGTGAGGGAAAATGGCTCCCCAGCTTTTGGGCTGACCATTATCGCTTGGTGGTAGATTTTAATTATAATCTCGGGTCTCGTTGTGCTGCTTTAGTCCTCGGCATGAATCTGGCACTGCTCATGTTCGTCATCATCCTCGGGGTTTATTGGAGAAAAGGCAAGTCCTCCATATTATATGGTTGAAGTGGAAATTTGTCAACTAGTTTAAAGGGTTTGTTTTTTAAAGCTAACCAAACCTTTTGAGTAATTTTCCCGTCTGTATTTCACACTTTTTTCTGCGGAAAAAAAACCAACTTGTCCCCAAACTTCTGCCCGGGGGAAGTTAATCTAGTGAAGAAAAGCCCTATCACTTAGACCGCAAAATTATAATTGCAACCGCAGCATTCCAACCAAAATTACCTGAGCCATTATGTTACTGCCATTAAGGGAGAAACAAGGGCAAGGGAAGGGATAAAATTTTGCAACCAACGAACGGGAAGCATATTTGCCCTTTCGAGCGAATGACGCGATTCCGAGCCCCCGCATAAGTATTCTGGAGTGGAAAGTTATTCCTGTTGATGCACCCATAGAAGAGGTTGCAAAAATCCAATGCCTATTTAGCACATCTCTGTGCCGATAATGCGCTGAAATGTGCACTGTGCCGAAGATGATATGTTTGAAAAACCGTAACTGGCATAAGGACTCGGCTCCCAACTAAAATGATGCATGACCACTACATTCAAGCAAAACAAGAAAAACATTTTATGGGATTTCGTTCCTATTGGATAATTCATCCCAGAAACAAGAAAATAAAAACATAAACCACAGCGCCCGTAGGGAGAATCGAACTCAAATCACTAACCAAATGGTCTTGCCAGACCGACATCTTAACCAGTGCACTACTTGAGCTTCATGCAGGAAGAGGGATATTTGTCATAGGCATTCTGCCACCGATCAATCACAAAAGAAACGCACGACAGTGGCTTCCCGGCGTTTGGCCTCCTTTCAAGGTATTCATTTGTCTTGCGATGGAAACGGGAAAGGGAACGGGAGTGGAGGAAACGGGAAACCCATTGAATGAGAACTGTGCTTTGCTTACTGCCTGCTATTACATACACACGCTACATATACACAGCTGCTAAAGCCGGGCAGCTTGGCCGGTGCTTGTTTGCCGGTGAATTGAAGGAATATATTCTTGTTGCTTTTGCTACATACACACGCACAGCTTAGCCGTGGTTGTTTGCCGGCGAATTGAATTGAAGGAATGTTTTTTTTGTTGTTGCTTTTACTGCATACACACGCACAGCTCGGCCGTGGTTGTTTGCCGGGATTGAATTAGAAGGATGTTTTTGTTGTTGCTTTTGCTACATTCACACGCACAGTGCTCGGTTCGCTGGCTGCCTGGTGTTGGCCGGTATTTATTTCCATCCTTCTTCGTCTTGTGATGCGATAGGGAGGGACGTGAAAGCGTTTTTATTTTGTTTCTTTCAGACATACGCAATTCGGTTAACTTGGGAGATTAATGCCGGTGGGAGCAAATCGAATCAGCACCGATCGCGTTATCTTCTTGTACCAATGATGCTATGTAATTGACTACACGCCATTGGCACAGAGGCTGAATTTTGGGTGTGGTTTAAACTAGTTTGCGATAATAACTTTTTTCTTCTGTTTTTCGTCAAACGAATCAACTTTTTTGCTTATTTAGTCGAAATAATCGATACGGATGTGTTAAAGAGAGAATGTTTAGATTACGACAGGATTTTTAGTAACGATTTTTCGAAAATAAATTTTTTTTTACAAATTTCTCGAACTTATCTACTTTAGATAAGTTCGAGAGATTTGTATAGAAATTTTTTTCGAAAAATCGTTACTCAAAATTTCAAAATAAAACAAACAACCGTGTGTGTATAATCACTCAAAAAGAAATTTATTATAATTAAAAAATCTGTTCTCAAAAGAGCAGAGCAAAACAACATTGATCAACTCAAATAGTGCAAAAATTCTGGATAATAACCGATTGCCGCTTTTCAGGCGCATTCGTTCACATGTGCACGCTGCACAGTGGATTAAAACTAAATAAAACGTAATGATGTTATTTTTGAAGGCTTAGGAGTCAAAATGGTTTGATTTATGTTTCATTCTTTAAAAATGCCACATGTCTTATCCTGCTCGAGATAATGGTTTGACGAATCATAAGGAAAAAGCTCGAAACTCGAGTTGAAATCCATCCAAATATCGTGAAGCTTCATTTCTCCTGAAATCTGGGACGAAATTCTTACCGGCAGTGAATCAAAAATCGCCTACTACCGAATGATAATGACATTGTCGCAACTTAAACTTTTCATGACAAAAAAATTTAAATCTTTGTCGTTGTCGTACGCTCGCAACGATAAAGACAAATTTCTTTGCTGATGGATCCCGATAAAAATTTTTCAGAACATTCGTTTGTTGCTATTGAAAAATATAAGGATAAGCGGTTCCGAAAATACCAACTAAAGGGTATCGGATCATAGCTTGCGAGATATTGGAAGAAAGCTCTTGGCCTCTTCATAAACGAAATCGCTAGGAGAAGTGATTCGGGGACACTAGGTCGTGGCCACGGCCAATCTGGCCGGTTCCGGAACGAAATATGTCAAAGTTATCGGACCAACACTTGCTGCATATCAATAGAAAGCTCTTGGCCTCTTCATGAAGGGAATCGATAGGAGAAGCGATTCGGGGACACTGGGTCGTGGCCATGGCCAATCTGGCCGGTTCCGGAACGAAATATGTCTAAGTTATGGGATTGAGACTTGCGACATATCAATGGAAAGCTCTTGGTCTCGTCATGAAGGGAATCGATAGGAGAAGCAATTTGGGGACACTGAGTCATGGCCATGACCAATCTGGCCGGTTCCGGAACGAAATATGTTAAAAATATCGGATCGAGACTTGCGGCATATCAATAGAAAGCTCTTGGTCTCCTCATAAAGTGAATCGATAGGAGAATCGAATCGGGGACACTGGGTCAAGGCCATGGCCAATCTGGCCTGTTCCGGAACGAAATGTGTCAAAGTTATCGGATTGAGACTTGCGACATATCAATAGAAAGCTCTTGGCCTCTTCATGAAGAGAATCGATAGGAGAATTGATTCAGGGACAAGAGGTCGGCCATGGCCACGACTCAGTGTCCCCGAATCAATTCTCCTATCGATTCCCTTCATGAAGAGACCAAGAGCTTTCTATTGATATGCCGCAAGTCTCGATCCGATATTTTAAACATATTTCGTTCCAGATTCGTTATGGCCACGACTCAGTGTCCCCAAATTGCTTCTCCTATCGATTCCCTTCACGACGAGACCAAGAGCTTTCTATTCATATGTCGCAAGTCTCAATCCGATAACTTTGACATATTTCGTTCCAGAACAGGCCAGATTGGCCATGGCCTCAACCCAGTGTCCCTGAATCGATTCTCCTATCGATTCCCTTCATGAAGAGGCCAAGAGCTTCTATCAATATGTTGCAAGTCTCAATCCGATAACTTTGACATATTTCGTTCCGGAACCGGCCAGATTGGCCATGGCCTCTACCCAGTGTCCCTGAACCACTTCCAACATGGTTTCCGTTAAAGTTAGGCCAAGAGCTCTTCTCAGATAGGTTATGATCTGGTCACATAATTTTTCATTATTACGAAATCAGATAGGTTACCCACATAAGCGAAGCTGATTGTCCCAAGTTTTAAATTTCAGGACAATTTTACATTAGAATTTGTCATTCTTTTTCATTTTGTCATGCTACACATACGGAAGAGACAAAATGTTGTCGCACAGAGAGAGAATAAAGACAAAACCACACGTCTACTTTGTCGCTTGTTTTGAGACAATATCCGGGACAATTTGATTCACTGCTTACGGGTGCTTTTTTAAGACTGCTTTAACATTTTTTGTTTGTAAAATTTTACCTTAGAATAGTGTTTAAAAGGACTAGTGGAAATGCAAAGCGTACCTCGGACAACATCACCTCACTGTAAAAACCAGACCGACATTGCTGATTTCAGAGTAGCTGGAGCTGGCTTCCAGCTAGTTAAGAAGTAAGTCAAGAAATCCAGCATCTGGTAACCCTAGTTCTTTTTGCGAATAATAGATAATTCAATGTAGATCATTTAATCAAAACACTTTATGACTTTAAAGTCAATAACATTTTTGTGAAATCAATATTACTAAAAGTTTCTTCTCATAAAAAAAAATAAAACAATGCTCTGTTTTAAACGTGATAACTATTTGCTCGCTACTTCTACTATGTAGCCGTCTTCGGCAAAGTCGTAGCCGGAGAATTTTCCAGTTAGCGCCATACATTGCAATTTATTTCCATCACGTGAGAACAAAATGTAAAAAAACCAAGAGAGATTCTTCGAAAAAAATTCACGTTTTTTCATACACAATTTCTATTCAAAATCCGGGTGCCTAAACCATGGATGCCAATGTTTCTATTTTTCAGGATTTGTCAAATTTTCGAAGGCTTGTCCTGTCCTAGCTTGGGACAGAAATTTGAAGTTTTCTTGTTGTTTTTGTTCGAGAATCCGAAATACGTCCACAATAGTCTATTGCTCATGAGTCTCTTAAAGCAAAGTAAGATTATTTTACAAAAAAAAAAACAACTTTTAAAAGAAGGTCAACTTTTCCAGAAAAAACTGCCCCAACCACCTTTTTCTTTTACGTTTTTTTTTAAATCCTGAATCAAATAAAGATATTGCTTGTTTGTCTTGAATATCAATGTTGGCTAGAAAAAAATTGAGGACTAGCCGAGCATCAGTGAAATTTGAGAACGAACTGTCAGATTTTTCATGCATTTAGACTAGGAAAAAAAGCTGGAGAATTATTTTATCAATAAAAACTTGAGAAATTTTCAACAGCCAAATCAACTACACCTAAATGCTAGTTTGTTCGTAGTAATCGATGTTAATCAAGCACAATTATGGGTTCAATCAAAAATCTGTTGTATGCTAGAGTCAACTTTACGAAATTTGATAAGAACTTGTAGAGTTTTTTTTATCCGTGTGATTAATGAGCCTGCATCTTTTCCCAGATTTAAACCCTTATTCAACCTGCATATCGGGATAATTTTTTTCTAGTTGTAGTTTGAAATATAAATTGTTTTTTTTTTCTTTTTTCAATTTTTTTTTAAATTTAAGGACTCCTCTAGTGGAAAATTATTTTAATGAAAAGCCCTACTATTATAGGGTTGCCGCAGATTCTGCGGTCCGCTAGCTTCAAAATAAGGCAATTTTGGTCTATTATGTGTTGTGAGCCTACTTACTAATCAGTTTAAGAAAAAAGATTTGCTGATTTTTACAAATTTAGCTCCATTTGAAAAATAGTAGAAGTTTACGTAGTACGAATCCTTTTCCCTCTTAAATTATATATGTACGTAAACATGGCCGTAGGAAGGGGAGGGAGAGCGGTTTGGTTTACCCCCCCCCCCCCCCCCCCATGAGGGTCCAAAAATGCAAAGCACAAATTCCTGATAAAATTTTAATGAACGACAAAAATGATTCAAGAGTAACAATCTTGACTCAGAACTAAAGACCAAAACCTCGAAATCTTATCTAAAGTCAAAAATTCTACTACAGTTTTTCAAAAAAAAAAAAATGGAATATGATACCTGAGATAAGAATTCGGATTCTGTATCCAGTTAATTGTAACTGAACTTCAGTTTGGGCCATTGGGTAAAAATTCATGATTCTAATCTCGGTTCTGCATTTCAAAATTTTATATTCGAAACTCATCGTTCAGAAATATGAAAAAAAAATAAAATTACAAACCATTTTTAAGATTTGAAATTTTTATTCTTAATTCTTATGCAGAAATGAAAATAAAGAAATTTTGATTCACAAATAGAATTTTGAATAAATAGCTGAAGAAAAAAATTCACATCAAATGCCAAAAATTCATAATTCAATTAAATCAGAGATTTCTTATGGAAATTCTGATCAAAATGTCGCTTTTTGGTTCATTATTAGTAAGAATTAGAACTTAGATTTAAAAATCGCTTCAAATTCAAATTTTAAAATCAAATTCAAAAGGCAGTACTCGGAATCGGAATTTAAATTATAAATTTAGAATCAGCTCGAAGTTTTATAATCAAAACTAAAATATCAATGTTGGAATTTTATCAAGTATTCAAATAACAGGCGATAGCAGTATAATGATTATGATTCGGCATTCAAAATTTTAATTTTATATTCACTCAGAGTCAGTTTGGAACACAAACCAAAATAAAATCATCGGCTTAATCATGAAATAAATTACTATTGTTAATTTTTTTGTGGCGAAAGATTATGTACATTATTTTCAAGACAAAATTCAACTGAACATATATTTTACTGTATATGTTGACATTGTTTATATTGAAGATTCTTCTTAAAGAATGTTTTAAACTTAAATCTTTAATTGAAATGGAGTTAACAAGAGTAGAAAATAAATCTGATTTGAACCGTAAACTAAATCTCTTACTTTTATCTATAAATATTTGATAACATTTTAAGAAGGGCTCAAATCCATGTTTTAAACTACATTTAGTGATTTTTTTCAGATTTTTTGAATTATATTCACCTACTTTCACAAAAAAATGCCTATGTTCGAAAAATGTATGAAAAATGTTCAAACACAGCAATTTAAAAGCGTGATTTTTCGCAAACAGTTTTTATACACTTGAACCCCTTTGGCTCCAAGGGCCTCATATTATGTTTATAAAAATTTAAAAAAAAATTCTCAGGTTTATGTTTTGAATTTAGTTTCTAGTGTAGATTTAGATATTGTTATCCAAATGATATATGTAAACCAAGAAAATCCTTCAATTCTTAGAACTTTACATTTCCAAAAAAAGCTGCGGGGGTCACAAAATATTGGTCGAGGGTCACATAGAGTATGGTGGGGCAAAAGTACGACCTTAGTGCTTTCATATTTTTAGAAAATTGTGCAGTTGTTTTTCCAAAAAACCAGGAGCCATTTAATTCCTTGAACTTTTATCTCTTTTCTATAAAATTACGAAGATAATCGATCAACGCATTTGATGCCAGTAGTGAAAATGCCTAACTGTTATCGAAACGTACTCCTACCCCACCTCTGGGGCAAAAGTCCGAATGATGTTCGGTAAAAGCACGTAAAAGTACGACCATTCAAAATTCCACATTTCTGTATAAAGTAAAGAGGAATAATATTTTATATCAATCTTCGCTTACAGCAGCAGCTTCTGATACAAATAATAAACTTTTGCCCCTTAAAGGTTTCCTGTGATTCACAGCTTATTGTGCAAAGCAGAGACATTTCAATGAAACTCTTTCTTCGGCATTTGATAGTGCTCGAAAAAAACTAAACAAACACATTAACACTTTCATTGAGAGCCAGAATATTGATTGCTCAAACATGTTCGCCGTTATTTCAAATATTACATTATTTATGCAGAAAATCTACTTCACCTCATTTTTTCGGAATATTTTCAACTTCTACGAGAAATTTTTTTGACTAGATGTAGGATTTCTAAATCATTATCAATCCACGCCAGAGTTCTGAATTTTGCTGTTCTTAGTTTGTGATAATCTCATAACATACTTTTGCCCGACTCGTACTTTTACGCCACCTTACTCTATCTATTTTTGGCCAAAAATTGATTCCGACATAACACCAGATCTCGACGTTTCATGCATTTAAAAACCGTTTGGCATCAAAATTGACATTTCATTTTTCCTGATTTCCTTTGGTCACCCATTTGGTGATTTTTTAAAATTTAAAGCCATTTTTTTAACAATTTTTTTTTTCGAAAAACACCAAATTTAAACGTCTATTGTATTTTTAAGTCATTTGGCATCAAAATTAAAAAATCAATTTTTTGTTCCATTTCTTTTGGTTCCCTTTTTGGTGATTTGTTAGGGGCGAAAACGCAAAACTTTGAGCGCTTTGAGGCATCCTTAAATCTAGTCCGATTGGGCTGAAACTTTGCAAAGGACAAAAGATTTCAAAAGGTATACGGTTGTAAATTAATTGTATTGATCATATTCAATGAATAAGAAGACATTTTTTTTATAAGGAGCTAAGCCATTGGCCATTGGTTGTCTGAACAAATTGAATGAGGTCAACAACTTATTTTCATTAAATTTGGGAAAAAAGCATTACGCCATATTTTTTTCCATAAGCTTTGTGTAGAAAGCTCTAAAAATTCGGCGTTAAACCGATTTTTTAAATTTTTATACCGCATACCGATGTTTTTGAACTTGAAAATAACTTGAAAATATAAGTTTTATGCTTACAATGCTCCTTAAATAATCTTTCGGAAAGAACATACTTTAAGTTTTGTTTTATTAGAAGTCATCCGTTGCATTCCTCTTCTTTATAATAACATATGAAAATAACAAACAAATTATAAATTTGAGTTACACAGCAAAAATTATTTCGTGTAAAATTACGCAAATGTCCTGTAACAAAAAGGAGCAGGACATTTACCGTAATTTTACAGGTCGAAAACATGATTACGTGACATTTAATTTTTAGAGCACAACTTTTTTACTGGACATTTGCTGTAATTATAAATGAAATCTTCTAACTTTCAAGGAAAACAATTTAAAATGACAGGTTTTGTTAGTTACAGGTGATTTATTTTAAAAGTAGAAGTTTTCAGTGACACGTAATAGTCAAAAGTTTTTTCTGTGTAGCTTCAGAGCTTAAAATTTCGAAAGTGAACTTTTGTCAAAGTTTTTTTTTCCGAAATTCGGACCACTGTGCGCCAGGGGATGCTGCGGGAAATGCAGCACCAGCTCTTATGCATTGCAAATGGCACGCGGTGCTTCAACTTTGTCGCCATTTCTCGCAGGGGGGTGTATATGTGTACGTGAAAATCTGTGCCCCCATCAGTACCCACACCCCCGCATTGAAGTCATTTCCCCATTCATATGGGCGTCTATCCACCTCAGCAGAGCCACGTTTGAGCGTGAAAGATTGGTCTTGGTGCGATTGCGGAGTGCGCATTATTTGCATGCTGTCAATTTTCATCAACTAGAGTGCAGAACATGAAACTAGGTCAGCCGCATACAGACACACACACACACACACACACACACCCACATATACAGGTTGTTGAAATTGGAAATGTGTGTATGAGTTTGGAACCACCGCAGCACCAGACGCCTGTCGTTTGGGGGGCTCGGAGTTTTGGAATTGACAACAGATTTAATTACGGTTAAAATTTTGCTCGACGATTTGTCAAAATCTCAAATGAGAATAGGTTCTAATTTGGGATTAAATTTGATTCGCTTGGAGTTCTAACTTTTTTAGATCTTTCATTCCCAGAATCATCCCCCCTTTCCTGAGGTTGGTACTCAAATTAATAAAAAAAATAACTCACCCCATTCTATTGCTGATGATCCTTATAGAATGAAATGTGAACACTTTTTACGTTCAACTATTGCGATTGCAATCGATGGGCAACAACTGTCACCCGAGCAAGATCCATAAGGAGGTGTACGTTTGGCAAACCAAGTTGGTATTGAATTTCGATTCCCGGTCAGAACCGGTGCCGTCTTTCTTGCTTTCCTCCTTTTTTTGCCCAGCCCCATTTGTTTTTATGGTGTTTTTATTTTATTGGCAGTAATTTCAAGCTAAACTGAGTTTAAACCACTTTCACCGCCTTGCTACGAGGAACATACTGTCGTCGGCAGAAACAGTTGAAAGTGTCATAAAATAATCGTCACGAGTTTTTCTCTCCGCTTGGCCCTTAAACTAGTACAGAAGGACTGCATTTAATAGGGTTAGTTTTATTTTAGTGGATACTTACTGTCACAGTCAGTCAATTTGAAAAATCGTGACATATGTAAGTGTGTCGCAAGTTAAGATAAATTTTCGTTCGCTGATCGGACTTTCACTTCAAGATGTTTTATTGAACAGGTAGATTGGTCAACGACATACTTTAAATGACAAAAATGAGATTACAGTACAAGCGGCTAAATTGTGAAAAGATTTTTTTGAAAAAAATCACCAATTAAAAAATACTAAATTCTTCACTATAGTGTAATAATGAATGAGAAAGTGACACCAGAAACATGAATCTTTTATAAGCAACACGTTGTGTTTAATACTTAATACCTATAGTTTGAATACAAAACCAAGAGAGAGTATTTTGAAGCCAAAATCCCAGAAAAATGTCCTAATGATTCTCTTTTCAAGAATGGGAACTGATTTAAGTCTTTGTTTATTTCTAAACATTTCAATTTGAACGAAATGCAGCGATGTGAACCAGATAATTGGTGTATTTTGTCCTTAAGCATTAATAATGCATGTTGAGGGCCACACAAAAAGGGAGGTGTTATTTTTGAGATAATGAACTCAATTTATTTATGCAGTTTGTTGAAGAATTTTAGAGGAATCCAAAGAATTTTATATTTCTCACCATTTTTCCACTAATTTTATCTAAAACAGTCAGTGTCGAGATTCGGGCAGAAAGCGCGCGAGATCACAAGTTTCATGCTAAATTTTCAAATGTCATAAAGAAATATCACTCTTTTTATTTGCTGACTCCTAAATTACGATAAGAATGCATCATATTTCGTCCTGGATCATTTCAAAAGGGCATATCATAAAGTTGCCAGAATGTTTTCAGCACGTTTCCAGGACATACAAATCCGGGCTTTTTTTATCTGAAAACCTAGGCAATATCCGGTAAATTAAGTCAAAACACAGTGAAAATTCATCAAAAATCAAGAAAAAACTTGAAAAAAAACATTTAATTAAAATTTATCAGAAGATTTTAAGTCGTATTTTAGGCGTATGTTTCATTATTATTTATATGAAATTTGCTTAAAAAATTTCTTTAAAGAAAGGGTCTACAACACAATTTATTTTTTCAAGTTTGATTTGAGAATGAGAATAAACCCGAGCAAAATCCGGGCTATTCCGATGATATTCGGGCAACTGAGCCGGACAGGACTTATCCCAAATTTTTTATTAAATATCTGGGAAACCCGTATAAAACCGGGCAATCTGGCAACCTCAGCATATAAATATTTGACTCGTACCTACAATATAAATGCCACCATATTTGCCACAATATTAGCCAAGAAATTTATTTCCATTGGCTTCTTTTTGGCGTTTTACCTGTAACGATATCGAAAAGTGTATTCTAAAAGGTGAAATTTTCAAAAAGGTAAACCATAACTGTAGATTAAATTAATCGGCCTAGCATTGAAATGTGATGTCCTTTTTAGCAAGGATATCTAAAGATTATGAATTTAATTTTTTTATATATAGGCGGATAGAAGGTTACATTGAATGAAATATGTTGAAAATGAGCGGGTAGAATTTATTTAGAAGCATATCATCACATATCAAATTTTTGTTCCTTACCATAACAAGAGAATTTTTTTTGTTTAGTTATGGTTTGTATACAAAAAACACGATTAAAAAGCTACAAAACATTTCGTATTGCAATCTTTAAATTTCACATAATCAGAATTCCATTTTACAACACGAAATAGATCGCTGAATCGAAACTGTAAATTTGTTTCTAAAATAGATGGTAGCGCTGTAAAATGCGATTATGCTTAACTGGTGCGTTTTGAGAAGTTTTTTTTTCTTAACTTTGTGAATTCATGTAAAAACATCCGATAAAGCAATTGGTCTGAAAAAGTTTTTAATTTGACCTCCTTTCTCCTTAATTGACAACATGTATGCTTTTAAACTTATTATTTTATTATTTGTCACTCTGAATTTGTGCTGAATTCCACCATAATTATTTTTCATTCAAGGAAATAAATCTCAGTTAAGCGTGCCAGTTTTCCCGGTTTTATCCTGATTTTTCTAATTATTGATTTTTGCGTTCAAATACGGATTTTTTTCATCCAAACTTTATCTAACCAATAATGAACCCAAAACATCATGGAAGCCAAAACATAACACAAGACTACGAAATGCACAATTTTCCGCAGTACGATGAATTTATAAGCTCATTTTCATTAGTTTGGGGGCACTCATCAAGATTGCCGAAATCACTGAAGAATCTGTATTATCACAGAATTTTGAGCAAAATTTTGTCACAGAATCTGTGGCACAGATCACATTTTTTTTTAAATTTTTGCAAAACTCACAGATTTTCTAAATTTTCAAAACATATTTTTAAAATAATAATTTTTATACCAGTTTTGAATTTTAATTTGGGACTCTCATGCTTGAAAATATGAAAACGAGGTAATGTAAATTGATTTTTTTTAAATAAAATTTGAAAAACAGTTTCAAATTTGTTGATGTTTCACTCAATTTCAATAAAAATAGCGTCAAAGAAAACCTTCACAGATTTTAAGGTTCAAATAACAGAATTAGAGTTTTTTTGTGTCAAAACACAGAACTTTTTTCGGAAACTTTGGCGATGATTCCAAATCAGTTATTAGTTTTTTTTTGGTTCATCAGTTATCGAAGATCGATTTTACTCAAAATCAATCAGTTATAAAATTTCCAAAAGCCACGGCACCAAAACAAGAGCTGAATGACAAATGATTCGAATTCAGGACACCAAAATCTTCCAAAAACAATTTTATTAAAACATGGACCTCAAAAATGTTGTTCCCTGGTGTAAGATTGAAAATCTATAGATGCATTTTGATTTAAAAAAAAACTATATGATATTAATACTTTCGGCCTTTTCAGACTCCATAAGATTATAAAACGAGGTTTTATTCTACATTCGACGTTTCGGCATAATTTATTTAGCCTTTTTCAAGGAAAATAGCTTGAGGAAATTATGTATACATAAATGGTATTATATTGTTCTTTGCTTTTATAGTGTAACATTGAAAACCATTTATGTAAATTTTGTTTCCTGATGCTGGATTCTTTGAAAAAGGCTAAACAATTATGCCAAAACATCGATATAGTTTAAAACCTCCAGACCCCAAAAATATTTACATCATTACCTTAGCTGTCGGTAGGAAAATTAAAAAAAAAAATTTCAATTGTTTTCTTCTTGATATTTATTTCGTGGTTTTGACCAAATTTTCCCGGATTTTTGATTGCAAATTAAATACCCAGATCTGGTCAGGTGTTTACATAAAATGGCCCAAATTTTCTCACTTCAAATATTCTTTTCTTTTCTACATTTTGCACATGTTTTAAGATAAAAAACAGATTTTTTTATTCAATATCAATTTGCTCTAGATAATCAAATAATTTGATTTTCATTTGACTCAATATTCCAAAATTGAAAATTTTCTTTTCTTTAACTCTCATTTGTCTCTGAAGAAAGATCGCTTCATCTCTCTTAAGTTTCAAATAATCTCCACATTATTTATAAAATGGTATGATTACAACATCACCAAAATATATTTCTCACGAAATATTCAACAAAAGTTGTATTTAAAAAAAATAAATCGAAAAAATATGGTTCAGCCCAAAGGCTGTGCATTAGACTGAGTCGATTGAGGGTTATTTTCGAATTTTTCGAAGCATGTCTACATAGTGTCGTTTTGACTCGAAACTTATCCATGATTGTTTACAGAATTTTAAACTATGTAAATATCAGTTGTGAGCAAAGTTGCAGAAAAAATAATCTGTGTTTTTGCAAAAAAAAAACTGACTTTCTGTGATTTCACCCAAAAATTCTGTGATGGAAACAGCCAAATTTTCTTTCAAAAGTCACAAAAAAAAATTTTTTTTATATTTTATTAGCATGTTTTTTTCAAAATCAGAGTTAAGAATCCATAATTTTCGTTGACATGGAATTTATTATTTTGTAAATATGTGCAAAATTTAAAAAAATCTGTGAAATCTGTGAAATTTGTGAATATTTTCAAAGTTCTGTGTTTTGTGACACAGATTCTTAGATTAAAATTTGCTCAACATTTTGTGAAATTATAGATTTTTTGTAATATCGGCAACTTTGCTTGTGAGTGTGAGTTAATTTCATCATTCAAATGTTCATAAAATTAAGTAAAAATTGGTGTAAAACCGTAAATTTAACCCTCATCCGTCCCAGAAATTTTTACCCGTTACAGTCCCTGGAGTATCAATTTTACACTCCTGACTTAAACCAATATATCTCTTTTGTTTCTCATTCGAATTTTACAAAACTTGTAGTTTTAGAAACCTTTAAAAGAAACTCAAATGTGTTTTATCAGACAATATGCAGCTACAATACTTTAGTTTTTCGTAATCCAAATTAAAAAAACAATCCGAAAAAACAAGTTTAAAAAAAATGAAAAAAATCAATAAAATTTTTACTTAGATTGCGAGGAAACTGAAGTTATAAGCTATATTAGAAGCGGATATATTTTTTTGAAAATTTTCAAGATCATGACCACAAAAAATGTTAAAAAGTGGTGTAAAAACCGTACTTCTGAATCAAAGAACCGTCAAAATTGTTTAGGTTAAGCCCTGTTAATAACCATTCATTTGATGCTTGAAATGTAATTAACGCAAGAATAGGGGCAAATTTATTCAAATATTAATGCATCAGTTTTTAAATCATAATTGTGTTCCTTTTCAAGCTTTAGCTTCATGCAACCTGAAAACCGTGGCATCAAGAGGACTTGATTACAACTTGATCAAAGCGCGCGCTTTTTTTTTCTCCTGACCCAGTCATGGGCTACTTGATTGAATAAAACATCTTTGTATGTGCACAAGTTGATTCAAATTTGTTACAAACATCTGTAAATAACTTGACCGCTATAAGTTCAATTTCTATATTTATTAAATCAAAAGAAAGGTAAGCAAATGGGCTAGCTTTACAAGAAAGTTTTTGTTAGTTTGTCTTCTGATTTATTGCAGATTTTATATTTTCTACTTTTTATTAAAAATTTCTGTACAAGTCGGTAGTTTATAATTTTATTAAATTTTTTCGGTTTTGTGTTGAATTATTATTGAAAACAGATTCAAGGAAATGCTGATAATATCAACCACCATGCATCATAAAATTATCGTTTTATATTAACAGTGGCTTGCTGGAACTCTCATAGGAAAATTTTCAAGAAAAATAGACTTTTCACAGAAACTCATTGCGCAGAACCAGTGCCGAAGGAAGAACGGCCTCAGGAGGGGGTTTTGGTAACCTATTTTTTATTATATATTTGCTCAAACAGTGCACGAATTAAAAATTAAAAATAAAAAAAATATTTCTTTTTACACTTAATTATTCATTTTTTCAGTTCTTTTATATTAATAGTTTTGTGTATTGAATTGGCAATTTTGAAAAAAAAACATCTGAATGAAGTGCCATCTGGAAATCTCCAAAATAGTAAACTAGATTTGTATAAAGAATTCTTTAGCAACAAATCAGAAGACTTATATTTATCGATAGTTGAAATTTTTGAATTTGCTCTAAAATCTGGTCAATTTAGCTTATTTGATTTGAGTATAGTATATTTTTTTACAAGAAAGCCTTCAATTTGTTAAAAAAGTATTCTATGCTTAAATCAAATAAGCTATCCAACTCTCTAGCAAATTCAAAGATTTTAACCATTAATGAAATTGTGTTAAATTTTCAAAAGTAAAATTATTTTATTGCTGCTTTACGGTTCAAACCTGATACTTACAATCTCGATCCATATTCAAGGTTCTAGTTCAAAATTTGACTTTCAATAAAACTGCAATAGTTGTATTAATATTTTTTCATTGAATATCACAAAAATGTGGGTTGCTTAAATAAAATCCTGTGAATATTTTTAGAGCTGACTGACTTTGGTTACAAAATTGAAATTTTAATAAAAATCTAAATTATAAGCCTGTGCAATTTGAATTCCTCAACGTAATTTTGATAATTTTAACTAATTTATGAGTTTTATTTAAATTTTGAATTTTAATTCTGTATCCAAATGCTTAGCCTATTCATGAATTCAGGTTCAGAATTCAGATAAAGCATTTATATTCAAAATTCATATTAAACTCACAAATGAGTTAAATTTATCAAGATTACGAACTATGAAATTTGAATTTTGAATCTTTTTCCGAGTTTCAATACGTTTTCTAAAATGTAAAAAAACGATTTCTGAATTTAGATTCCAGATAAAAATTTCAATATGAGCCAAGCATTGAAATTTGTTTCAGAGCCCTCAATCATCAATCCATTATTTTAAATTTGATGTTTCGGGTTACAATCTGATTTCATTATTTCATTGTTTTTCTTAAACGTTAATAAAATATGAATATGATTAATCTTATTCTGTGTTTCAATTCAGAACCGCCATTTTAAATTTTTGAATTCTGCAAAAAAATAAGGTTTATGCACTTCGTATCTGAATATGAATCAAAAACTCTGAATGATTTCTAAAGCTATAGAATCCGGACATTTCAATTCGGTGATAACTACATTCCTAAGGTTCGGATAAGCAAAATTTTGGCAGCCTTGTATTGGTAATGAAAATGATGAACTTGCTTATATTTTTAGATGTCTAAGTTAACGTGATTTTGAGAAATTCACGATGAAAAAGGACATGGTAAAAACAGTAAAAATATATGAGCACAATCACCTCGGAAATCCTTCATAGTCGCATGAAAACTCATGAACTGTTGATTTTTTTTTTTCTGAATTTTGTTCCAAACAGATGAGAAACATAAGGATCCTCACAAGAATGCTTAAACTTTTCGATTAAAAATGCCTTTTGACAACCCGGATTCTAAATGTTCACAGCCTTGTTATTGTGTTTTTATTTTCATATTCGGAAAATAATAATTTTAGTGCATATGAGTTTAACTTTAGGATACAGTTTTGAGTGAAATGCAAATCTAAATTTGAAATCAAAATTTAAAAATTCAAAAAACACCTTTTTTTTATTTTCTTATGATGATGCGAATCGAAAATCAAGAATCCCAAACAAGATACGCGATGCGAATTATGAAAACTGAAATTCAATTACGATTTTTATTATAGAGAACCAGAACCTTGAATGAGTTTTATCTAATTTTAAATTTAGTATTCAGAAATGAATCATTGAGTCAGGAAATTTTGGATATCTGTAAAAAAATTCTGAACCTGGGATTAGTTTTCGAAATTTTGTCATCAGTTCTGAGTGAAGGTTGTTAGTATTGAAACCATACTCAATGATTTTACTTAATCATCAAATTTGAATAAGAATTTAAAAATTTCAGTGTGACGTATAACACGTCGTTTGCTTCCTGAATCCTCATGAGGGGGGGAGGATTTAACCTTCAACCCCCCCCCCCCCTCATGAGGATCCAGGAAAAGCAAACGACGTGTTCTACGTCACACTAAAATTTTTAAATTCTTATTCAAATTTGATGATTGAGTAAGGTTTCAAGACTAACAATCTTCACTCAGAACTGATGACAAAATATCGTTCCTACGGCCATGCGCAGAACAGAGATTAGTTCAAAAGATTTCAAATTTAGCAAAAAACCCCAAATGAGTCCGTTTTTGATCGCGAAAAAAGCCGAAAAGTGAACTAGTCTACAGTGTTTGGAATTTGGTACAATTAGAAAATTCAGGAAGCTAGAAACAGAGTAATAAGTTCTGATCTTAAAAAAAACCATTTTTAGATCAAGTTTCAGTGAATACTTAAGGTAAAATTATTTATGCATTGCAATTCTCCATTCCAGTTGCAGCTTTCATTTTAAAGTGGTTTTTCTGAGTTATGTTAAAATTTAATTCAAAATTAGGCCTACAAAAAAAATAAAATTTGAACCTTTCAACAGGGTATTTTTTTAAGGTGTGGCAAAGCGCACCTGGTCAGCTAGTTAAAAATAATTTTCATGAATTTTCTATTAACTTTCATACCTGGAAATATTTCTTTAGAGAATTTGCAGTTCGAAACTCAGAATTCTATTTAACATTGTATTTTAGAAATGAAAAAAAAAAAATGAAATTTAAAAGTTATGTACTGCAGCTACGAACGTTTTCCAAAACTGAGTGAATTTGTTTCCAATTTACGTTGGATTCATCTAAAGTTTAGCTATTCATAAATTATCATAACAAATCGTTTCCTCTCCAGTCCCAAAGTCCTTACGTCTCACTTTGTAGCCACCATTGTTGTTGTTGTTGTTGTTGTTCCAATCATCATTTCCGGATCGGTAAAATATGCTGAAGCCGCGTTGGTTGAGTGCGCTCGTTCGAAATCCCCAGAAACGGAACTTGCCGGTTCTCGTAAATCAACGTCACTCAATCACTTAATCGAAACAAATGCTCGCTTTCCACCCCCCTTTCCCTGTCCTTCATCTTCCATTCTCGTTTGCAGTTCGCCGGAACGTATCCGACCCAGTAATAACCATTTGATTTATCTTTCCTGGCCGGGGAGTATTCGGTATTTGTGCCGTCGGAATGTTTGTTGTTTTGCCATTGGGAAATTCCCGAAAAACAATGGAACCACTTACCGGGAATCGCAATTTCTTGGAATCGTTCGTTCGTTCCCCATCATCAATGGCACACGAACACTACTTATGTGTTAGTGTGTTGGTGTGTGTGGGTTTGTGGGCAGATTTGCTTCCGGTTTTATTGTCGTGTGCGTTTGTTCCGATTTCGGCGCCACATTCAAGAGAAAGAGGATATTATCGCAGCTGGAAATGGTCAATCAATTTTCTTCTCCACATTCCCCACTGGCTGCATATGAACATGGGTAAGGGGGGATGATGGAACGGCATCGACAACCCGTCGCCACCACACACGAGTGCGAATGAAGGGCACACAAAAACAAAACAATTTCCCACCGAACCACCGAAAATCAACCGCATAATATGGGAAACTAACATTGGTCCATAAAGAAAAGAATATGAACAGTGAAACCATTCGTCTAAGAAAGCTTGCAAATAAGAATGGGGGGATGAAGCGGGGAGATTGACTCAGCTAAAAGCAAAAAGCAACAAAAACCACCACAACAAACGGGAAAAGCAAAAGCAACGCTTCAGGCAGCACCAGCAAAAACACCAAAACGTAACAAACTTTACACACAAAGATGATGGTCGTAAAATTAAGTTTTCGGAAGGATCAGCTCATAAAATATGAGACCTCCGGTTTCCGGCTTTCCCATTTTCTCCCGGTATCTCGTCCGGTTTCCGTCTGTCTGTCTGACTGCCTGCCTGTCTGAGACTTGTGCCGTTGCGTTTGTGCCTGGCCGGGCAAAGTAAAAAGATTTTATTTTCCTTGGCATGTCTTGCTTTTCACTGTTGCTGCTTGTTACTTCCTGGCCCCGTGGGGTTTCCAGGCTGTTTTTGGCATTTTGCTGGATTCGTTTACGGAGGAAGCTTTCTTGAGTGTATGTTTACTATAAATTGGGGAAGAGCATTTGAAAATATTCCTAGTCCGTTGTGTATAGTAAATAAATACGACGAAATATCTCTTCTAATTAAAAATACTTGAATAAAAAAATCTCTCGATTTCTTAATTCTCCACTTATATTTCAACAGAGTTTTTTTTTGGGAATAACTCCTGTTTGAATTTCATTCTCTTTATTTTTTTTTTCCACACAGCAAGCTTTAATCAAATCATCGTTCTAATGCATAAAAATACTAAAATTAGGATACCGAAATCCGAAGGATTTATTATCATCTTCAAATATCCCAATCCTTAATAAATATTCTAATAATTATCTTCTTTTCAACTCTCCCTAACATTTTTTTTCTGAAAAAATCATGAACATAATAGTTCATCGCAAAATAATGAACCTCTGTTAACACAACTGACTCAAACTTGAAAAAAGGAAAATTCTGTAGAATATTGAGATGTCGATTGTCGAGATGTGTGGTTTTTTTTTCACAATTTTGCTTGAAAAATGCATACATTAAGAATAGTAAAAAAGTGATTCTAAGATAATCAAATTATTGGGATTTCAGTTCTTTTATATAAATAGTTATTCATTTACTTCCAGAAATAAGTCCTAAAAGTTTTCCGTTTGTTTTAAGCTTCAAAAAATTTATGTTTGTATTGGAGGCTTTAGTTGAAAGAAAAACTTTTTGGAGTTCGAATAAAAAAAAACGCGAGAAAATTCGATACATTTAAATTTGAGATAAAATCTTTTTTTAAGTAACTACAATATAAATAATATTAAACAACAAACCAATAAAAATGAATAGGACTTGCTTTTTTGTGACATTTTAATTCGAAATTTTTCAATTTTTGTGACATTGTTTTGACAATTTAATGTCATTATTGCGACATTTTTGTTTCACTTCCGTGATATTTTCGTGTCAGTTTTGTTCCATTTTTGTTTAATTTTTGATAATATTTTGTTCCATTTTTGTCATTTTTGTCATTTTTGTCATTTTTGTCATTTTTGTCATTTTTGTCATTTTTGTCATTTTTGTCATTTTTGTCATTTTTGTCATTTTTGTCATTTTTGTCATTTTTGTCATTTTTGTCACTTTTGTCACTTTTGTCATTTTTGTCATTTTTGTCATTTTTGTCATTTTTGTCATTTTTGTCATTTTTGTCATTTTTGTCATTTTTGTCATTTTTGTCATTTTTGTCATTTTTGTCATTTTTGTCATTTTTGTCATTTTTGTCATTTTTGTCATTTTTGTCATTTTTGTCATTTTTGTCATTTTTGTCATTTTTGTCATTTTTGTCATTTTTGTCATTTTTGTCATTTTTGTCATTTTTGTCATTTTTGTCATTTTTGTCATTTTTGTCATTTTTGTCATTTTTGTCATTTTTGTCATTTTTGTCATTTTTGTCATTTTTGTCATTTTTGTCATTTTTGTCATTTTTGTCATTTTTGTCATTTTTGTCATTTTTGTCATTTTTGTCATTTTTGTCATTTTTGTCATTTTTGTCATTTTTGTCATTTTTGTCATTTTTGTCATTTTTGTCATTTTTGTCATTTTTGTCATTTTTGTCATTTTTGTCATTTTTGTCATTTTTGTCATTTTTGTCATTTTTGTCATTTTTGTCATTTTTGTCATTTTTGTCATTTTTGTCATTTTTGTCATTTTTGTCATTTTTGTCATTTTTGTCATTTTTGTCTTTTTTGTGACATTTTTGTGAAATCTCTGTGATATTTTTGTGTCATTTTTGTAACATTTTCGATTCAAATTTGTACTATTTTTGATTATTGTTCCATTTTTGTTATATTTTTTCGAAAACTCGTTCAATTTTTGTTCCATTTATTTTTTGATTTTTGCCATTAGTGGCATTCTGGGTCCTTTTTGTGACATTTTCGTGATATTTTCTCGACATTTCCGCGAAATTATTGTGACATCTTTGCGACATATTTGTATAATTTTTATGGTATAGTTATGACATTTTTTAGACATAGTTATTCAATTATTGCCCCATTTTTGTTCACTTTTCGTAACATTTTTGGGGCTGTAATATAGCTCAATTGGCAAGTCAATTGCATCCTTTTTTTTTTTTTTGATTTTGCAAACATAGTGAAAACATTCGGGCATAATACGGGCAATCAGACAACCTGAGAGGGCCTGATTTTATTTTGAATTCGATATTCTGGACTAAGGACCTATACCCAAAATTCATCCATCAACTTCTTTTGTAAATAACTTTTGAAAGCGTTTTCGAGTACAGTCTTTAAATATCCATCAACAAGTGAGAAATTATTTGAAAATCTGTAGTAGAACTTTGGACCTGGGATAAGATTTTGAGGTTTTGGCCTTAGTTCTTCGTCGAGATTGTTACTTTTGATTCAGTTTAGTCGTTCATTAAAATTTGATAAGAATTTGAAGATTTTGAGTTTAGAGAAGATCATTTTGCGACTATCGTGAGTATTCAACAGCTGTCATGAGGCTATCAACATGTGATGTGTAATCATCGAATACTGAGATGAATGAATTTTGAAGTTCAAATGGTTGGTTTCAAATTTTTAACTTATTTAGTAACACTTCTAAGTAAACTCTGTTTGAAACACGACGTAGGGTTTTTCTGTGTCATGATTTGAGTTTCGGTACAATAAGTTATCTGAATTGCAAATCGAAATCTAGAATTTAGAACTAGTTTCAACTCGTTAACGTCGTATAAAGTCGAAATGTCTTAAGCCTTGAGTGTTTTAAGACTTAATTCCACAGGAGGTGAGCTTATTTTCTGACATGTTTTTTAACACTAATTTTTCAACACCTAAATGATCTCCCTTGTATGGAATTTTTTTTTGTTAAAATTCTCCATATAGGGGAGGCCAGTTAAACCCCTTAGAAAACTTGGTGTAAAAGTTAAAAACGACAAAAATTCTATAAACAACAAAATGAATTTGAATGTTCTATTTAGTGAAACTGCATTTTTGAGACATTAAAAAGGGTGAAAGGTTTTGCAATACCTTCATTTTCGATTTTTCCCAGGAAAAAGATCCCAATTCCCGGGAACGCTAAAATGGCCGGGATATGGACAATCTAGCTCCATCCACTGTTAAGTGCTTTAAATTGGGTCTTTTAAAGTTGTGAACCAAAATTTAGGTAGCATTTACAGTTGTTGTTCCAAATCTCGGTCCAAGTTACGGAGAATGGAGGCTGGTTATGTCTATAGGATGCAGTAATTTTAAATGGAAAACCATAGGATTCTGGCGAAAAAATAAAATAGAAAAATAAAGTAAAACGCATTTCATAGTTGTGGTTCTAAATTTTAGTCAAAATTAGCGAAAAAAAAACGCTTTCAATGATCGGAAAACGCATTTTATAAATGTGATCTAAAATTTTTGTCAATATTTCAAAACAAACGAATTTGAAAGTTGTGATCCCTATTTTGGATTAAACGCTTCTGATGGGCAGAAAACGCATTTTAAAGTTGTGATCCTAAATCTCGGTCCAAATTATGAAAAAAGCTTTCAAACGCCAGAAATGCATTTTAAAGCCATGATCTCTAAGTTTAGTCCATACCTAAAAACCAACGCTTTTCACGGTCAACAAACGAATATTTAAGTAGTGACATCAAATTTTCAGTCCACTTAGCAAAAAAACAGCTTCTCAAGACAAGTAAATGCATATAAAAGTTGTGGTACAAAATTTCGACCCAACTCATAAAAACGATTCCAAAGGTCTGAAAATATATTTTTAAGTTGTTATCTCATACTTTGGGCTAAAACGCAAAAAAAGTTCTTATGAAAGATTTTGATCCCAAATTTAAACTCAATCCGATAGAAAACGTTTTTAAAAACCAGAAAACGCATTTGAAAAATTGGGGCGTCTTCAGCGCCGGGAGTCTTCAGATCTTCCCTCAAATTGAAAATTGGGTTTATTTTTACGACTTTAAAATACATGTATATTTTGAGATATCTAACATTTTTATGTTTCGAGTTAGATTTGATTAGATTTTTTGTAAATAAAATAAAACCATATTCCAAGCTACATAACTCTGTTATTATTCAACGGAAATCATAAAAACTTTAGCATTTCTTAAATATAATATTTTAAAAATTTAAGTAATGACTTTTAACATAAAAAAATGTAAATAAGCTTTTAATGATGTCTAAAAGTACCGTCTGAATCACCGAATATTTTCCAGTTGTGATTCCAAATTTCGGTCGCCTTTTTAAGCTATAATCTCAAGTATAGGTCCAGTTCGGATAAAAAAAGGCTTGTTATGGCCAGAAAATGCAATGATTCAACTCAAACAGGGACTTTTTTTTCTCTTTTACTGCACATTAATAAAGAACCTTAAATGTAATTAGAATCATGAGAGGATAAACTCGATTTTCGATAGAATATACAGGAAATAGGTTGCCATGTGGTCCAAAACATGAACCTGGCGCTAAAGTAGTTTGTCACTCTAGCCAAAAAATGGTATTATTTTCTCAAGCACAATAAGTTTGAAAGCTGTTCAAAACGGGTTAAAGCGTAAAAAATAACGAGCTTCAAACTGTTGAACTTTCGTGGAAAAGAATCCGTTGGAAAACGTCTTGTTTTTCCCAGAAACGTATTGAAAATCCTACACGTGTTGTTGACTTCGGAAAAAATCCCAATTCGCAATTTTCCTTAAAAATTGAGGGAAAAAAATCAGTAAGCCTTTTTCGCCGACAAGAAAAGATCCTTGGGAAACGAGGGACGAAATTTGTCCTTCTAGAAGTTCCCAGCCGATTTCCCCGGGGATTGTGGAACAGGGACTCCGAAAACCGGGAGGACACCAACCTGTTGTTGTTGTGCCATGTATTTTTTTTTGTTATTAGAAAAAAAAGCACGAGAAAGCAAAGGGATTCCGATTCGATTTCGGAAAATCGTAGTGCTTTCGGTTCATGTTCCGCCAGACAAGGGTTGGTTCATTCGGCAGCATCACAACAATGGCGCGCTCTCCCAGCAAATGGCCGGTGGGAATTCGGGTTTGGTTTTCTCTACTTTTTTCCCCGTTTTCTATTCTTATCTACCATCCATTTCCCAACTTGAGCTCCTGGCGGACCGACATCATTGTTCGAATCGCCCGGGAGCGGGATCGGTTTGTTTGACGAAGGATTTCTTGCCTATTTTGTACAGTTACCTATTTTTCTTTTACTATTTTGGAAGGGGTTTTCTGATGCTGTTGTTGTTGTTGTTGATGATGCTGGGAGACCCCCCAATGATCGCCATAAGCCTTCCGACAGCAATCTGCCCTATTTTGAATGTTGTCTTGTCGAATGGAATCACAATCCGATTTGGGTTCGGAAGAAGGTATCCTTTTTGGAGATTTTTTTTTGCTCTCGCTTCACTCCATTTTGATCCCATCTCGTTCCTGAGGGTACGTACCTGTGTAAGGGTGGGGAAAAGAGAAAAAAAATAACAAGGGATTAACAAGGGTGAAAGATTCGATTCTTTGACAAGCGAATGTGGGTAGCTTCAGGTTTCCAAGGAAAACATGGTTTGTTGTGTTGTGAATTTAATAGATTTGGGCAACATCTGACGGTTCTAAAATGGAAAATCTTTCACAAAAGGGAATCTTCCCCTTCATCTTAAAATACACAAAAATAAAATGTTCTTGTTATTGTGTAATCAATCACTAAAATTTTTTAAGAGCGAAAAATTTCCACAAGTAATTTCTATAAAACATCAAACAGGATCAAACGTTAAAGAAGGTCAACCAAGAAATCCAAATTTTGAAAATGCTTTCCACTCGACAAGATTAAAAAAATCAAAGCAATATTAAAAAAAAAATCAGAACGTCGGAAAAAGGAAACGATATCATGGCCGTGAACCCGGGGGAAGGAGGGGGGTTTGGGGGCTATCACCCCCCCCCTCTCATGAGGGTTAATCTATATCAAGCAGAATGTTATTTTCTAAACTTCAAATTTTAAATTCTTTCTCAAATTTTTATAAGCCATTTTAGTCGTTCAGCAAATTTTGATAAAGAATTTAAAATTTTGAGTTCAGAAAAGAACATTTTGCTTGATCATCAAATCAAGAATAGCAATCTCGACAAAAATTTAAGGCCAAAACTTCGAAATTCTATCCCAGGTCCACATTTCTACTAATGTTCTTCAGAAATTTTCTCACCTGTTGATAGATATTTAGAAACTGTACTTGAAAACGCTAACAATAGTTATTCCTAAAAGAAGTTGGTGCATGAATATTTTTTTGTGCAGTCCTTAGTCCCAAATATCTAATTTTATTCGAATAATAAGAATTCGAATCATCAGATAAGACTCGCAAAGGTTGCCAGATTGCCCGGAATTTGCCAAAAGCCACATGCCCTGCTCGGATAGTGGCGGAAAAACATCTGTTATGCTTAGGTTTGAATATTTTCCGCTCTGGTTCCAAATTTTAAATAAAATAATAATAATAATAAAATTTTACACATGTGATCGGATTCTGGAATCTGTACCTAGTTTACTATTCTTAATGATCAGTTATGTTTATCATAGGGACAAAATTCTTCAAATCTTTGTATTGCTTTTGAAACTTTCGCCGCAGCCCGTGGCGTAGAGAATAACCCTCAAGTCTTCTAAGCCAGCGATTATGAGATCGAGTCCCGGTCACGGCATACATAGTACACTTTCTTGTGGGTTGGTGGTTTTAGCATTTGTAAGATGCTAGCTATCATATCCTTGAAAGATTGTACGCTTAGAGTTAAGAAAAAAGGAATCTCTTCGAGGAAACATCAAGTTTCATTGAGATCCTGTGTGTGTTTGTGTTCGTTTAAAAAAAAATAAACTAAAATTAAATTAGATAAGACTAAACTACGAATAGATTTTCTATGTTCGAAATTCATCATGCCGGAATATTGAAAGAAAATAATTTAAATTATAAGTCATTTTTTAGATTTTTGATTGAAATTTTTACTCATAATTCTTATGGAGGATTGAACCTTAAAAAAGTTCCAAAACGATGATCCATAATTGAAATATAAGAGTTCCATCGTCCGGAAATTTTATTCAGGTTACTAGTTGATTAACGAATAAGTAATTTAGGAAAGAATTTATATAGGAAATCAAAAAATTAATAATCAAATATGAGATTTCTGGTTAAGGATTCTCTCTAATCTGTTAATGTTTATTGGAAATTTTTGTTTTGAATTTAGTTTCTGAAGTTGATTGCAAATAAGAAATTTAATTTTTTATTCAGGTTCAATAAACAGAAGTCAGATGCAGATTTAAAAATCAAAATTGCCCTAAACAGGTGAAACTCACGCACTATTTTAAAATAAGATCTGCACTCATTTTCAAAGTTGCGTTTTCGAAAAATCTAAATTTCCATTTTAATTTTCTTTCACAGGATTTTTTTAATGTAAAAAATAATGAATGATTATTTATTGTTGATAAAATAACTTGTACCAAATCTTGAAGTTCAGGAAAATTTAGCTGCAAATACATTTTATTGGTTTGTTATTAAATATTTATAATATTTTAGCTACTTCAAAAATAAAGATTTAAACTAAAATCTGAATGAATCAAGTTTACTAGCGTTGTAAACAAGTCTGATATGAACCCAAAACCTGTTCTTTTACGTCCATTTCTAAATATTTGATACATTTTCACCATTTTTTTTAAATGAATCCTTCAAGAGCCCTTAAGAGTTTTAAACCTTCAATAGACTGGAAACTTTCAGGGCTTCTTTTCGAAGGTTATTATTTTAAAGGAAAACTTTTAATATAATATAACTTGAGCAGAATAATGAGATTAACCATTTTATTTTTATACTATTCTTTATGAATACATTTTTCAAACAAGAATTTAAAACATAACAAAACTCTTAAAATGCACCTAAGTAAACAATTCATGATTCCAATTTTGTCCACAACCCCAGGAATATTAGTTTTCGATTAATCAATGATTGATTGATCCAAACAATCACTCTCATAACTTATCTAAACAGAATTTGAAAATGTCTGTCAGTTTGTCGGTCTGTCTGCTTGTTCTGCCTGTCTGGAAGAGGGAAGAAGGCTCCCATACAATTTGTTTAAATAACTCGAATACAAATCGAGCTAATGGAACACAATTTAGCATAAGAAGGTATTTGAATACAAGAAACGATTCATTGGTTATTGTGCGCCCATCCTTTTTTTCTAGAGAAGGGACAGGAAGTGGGTAGGGAGGCTCCTTTTTAGTATTTCTTGCATAACTCGAGAACTAATCGAGCAAATGAAACCAAATTAACCAAAATAACCCGAAAATATATCGAGAAAATGGAATCAGATATTGCATGGAGTCGTATTGGCAGGCAAGAAATATTGCTTTGATGTTTTGAGACTTCTCGCTTTTTCCCTAAGAAAGAAAAGATGGGACCAACCTTACAATTTAAATAATAATTCTATTATTTAAACATCTCAAGAAAATGGAATCCCATGTGGCATGGGAGCTTGTTTAAATACAAGAAATGTTTCTCTAAAAAAAATTAATACAAGAAACTTCTCAATCCTTATACTAAGGGGATGGACTAGAGGAATTTTTTTTTTGAATGCGGAAGAACAGAACAAGCACAGAAAAATCTGTGATTTCATTTTGATCTAATTTTCATTACAGAATCTTTGTCACAGAACACAGATTTTCGAGAATATTCACAGATTTCACAGATTAATACAATTTTGTACGTGTTTCCTAAATTTGAATTTTTAGATGCCATATATATTTTACATTTTGAAAAAGGAAAAGGAAGGATTCCAGATAATAGAAAATGAACTTTGGCATAACTTACGGAGCAAAAAAAAACGAAAATCTTATTTGATTTTGATTTTTATAAATTATTGAAAAATGAATTTTCAATCAGCTTACAAAAAAAAAAGAAAAATAATTGTTTTTAGAACATTTGAAAAAACTAAAAACTAAAATTGCAGCATTCATGTGAAATAGTTGCAATAGGTTGAATGAATTTGGAAACTAAGTTCAAAATGTTTTACAAATAAAATAAAATTTAAATAAATAAAACAAATTCTATTAGGTTATGGAAGGTGCAGCAAAACATGCCGGGTCAGCTTGTTAATTGAAAAATTGTAATAAAGATCCCTTCATTTTTTTTTTGGAAAATTGTTGCACCCATATGCAACCAACATTAGGAAGTATCACACAAATTGAAACATTTCTGAGTTGTGTTCAACCAAATTGATATAAAACGAGTGATTTGATGTTTTGGAATATCTCTTCAGCTATTGTAAAAGTGAGCTTGCATCCTGAACAAGTCACTTTCAGAATTATTCCCGTATATAAATTTTTGCACTTGAAATAAGAGAGGTTTTTGGGCACGAGAAATATTTCTCTGTACATTTAAGATCACTCCTTCTTTCTAGAGAGAGAACTCTTATAGATTTTTATGCATAACTTGAGAACTACTTGAGCAAATAAACCAAATTTAGATAAGGGTGGCAAATATTATAAAAAAAATGATCTGAAAAATGGAAAGGGGAAGAAGGACTTTCATACAATTTTTATATAACCCGGAAGCTGATCTAGCAAATCGAACTAAATTTGGCAAGGAAGAGTATATGAGTTCGAGAAATATTTGTATGATGATTCTGAATTCTTATTTGCACCAATTTGCCATGGGAGGGTTACTGGATACAAGAAATGATTCTTGGACAGTTTGGGACTCCTCATTTTTATAATTGAAAGATGAGAAAGGAAGTTGAAGGCTCCAATCATTTTTATTATGATAACTATACCTATTAAAGCTAAAGAAAGTATTTTTTTCAGTTTTAGGGTTCGAGAAATTTTTTGAAACCTCTCCATCCATACAGAGAGGAGATGGAAAAGCAAAAAATCGCTCTCATACATTTTTTTCTTGTACTCATACAAGGCATCTATACCTTCTTTCGGAGAGAAGACGAACGAATGAGGGAGGCTTATTAATATACTTTTTCTCCTAACTTTAAAACTAATGAAGCAAATAAAGCCAAATGGTGAATATGATGCTAGATTACAAGAAAATATTTCTATGTTAATTCGAGACTTGATCTACATTTGACGGGGAAGAGGAGAGGAATTCAATTCAAGTATCAAGTATTCAAGTTCAATTTAAGAAAAAGTTTTGAAAACAAAAAAAAATCATTCAAGAAAATTGGAATCAATCTTCTTAGTATTGCAGTTTGATGCTGAAATTACAGCTTCCATTTTAAAGAACAATTTTGAAATTTGAATTTGTCGTACAGATAAAAAATTCAGTTATTTTAAAAAGTTTTCCAAACTCATCGGGTGAGCTAGTTATTTAATAAAAATCAATAAGAAAAACATCAGAACCATTTTTTTTATCGGAAGAACTCTATAATACTTTCGAACCACTTCGGTTAAATGGACGGGGGGCTCCCATATAAAATTACTATACAATCTAACGAAACCTATACAACTTAACACTTTTTCCATCTGATTTTTTTCCTTAAACAAATATCCACTTCATTACATTATTACTGTGTTGTTGGAATATTTCAAAAACTTTCAGATGCATTTTTGGTATGAATCCCCTTGCCATTATTTATAAGATGCGAGGGGGGTGGGGTACTTTCATCCATACATTTTTTAACACAACTCTTGAACTAATCAAGTAAACGGAACCAACTTTGACACGGGAGGGTATTTGAATACCAGAAAGCTAAATTTCAAGAGATAAGACCCCTTCCCCTTCTATTGGAAAGATAGGGAGACTAAAGGGGGTCTTTCATACATTCAGAAAAATACTCTTATGTAGGCCGTAAGATTCTTTTATGAAGTGGCGCCATAAGAAAAATCATTGAAATTCATAAGATTGTCTTATATTGTCTTATGACGCGAATGAATTCTTCGAATGAGAGATTGTTGCTTTTCATAAAAGGATCTTAAGAAAACAGGAAATCTTCACAAAAAAAATCAATATTTTCGATGTTTTCATTTTATTTCCTGGCTAATTGGTATGAAATAATATCATGTCATCATCAGCAGCATATGAACCCTTGATTCGAACGAAGTTTTTTGCCGAATCCGGTCCATTGGACTTTTTCAGGTCGTTATGCTCAAAAGTAAACAAAATGCATTTTAGTTAATAAATATACTTAACATTTTCAAATAGAACTTCAATTCAAAATTACCATTAAAAAGATCACAATCACATTTCACTAAAAGAATACAATAACTTCATAGGGAGTGCTTCATTAGACGATAAAAAATTGATGGAACGAATGAATAAGTTCATTATATTTTCACAAAGCCATTTTTTCTATTTTTCAAAAGATTTTCTTATGAAAACTGAAAAAATTTTATAAGACTCTTATGAAACATAATTTGCACTCTTAAAAACGGTTCATAAGACGCATCTTATGAAAATTATAATCAGAATTTGCCTGAGTGTACATTTTTCTATAACTCAATTTTTAAACAAGTTATTCTATGTTAGTTTGAAGCCGGGCTCCTACTAGATTCTAGAAAAGATAGAAGGTGAGAAGGGGACTCTCATATTTTTTTTTTGCATATCTAAAAAAAATAATCGAGCAAATGGAACCAAATTTGGCATGAGAGGATATTTGGATAACAAAAGGCTTTATTAAATGGATTTTAAAATCTCTTTTCTTCAAATGGGTAGAGAGAGAAGTGGTTAGGCGACCTCCATACTTTTTTTTTTACTTTAGTTGATAACAAAACAAGCAAATGGAACCAAGTTTGACATGGGAGAATATTTGGATACGAGAAATCTTCATATGGTGGTTTGAGGCCCCTCTTTCCTTCCAGCAGGAAAATATTGAGGAGGGAGGGAGCCTGTAAGACATATTTTAGCAAAAATTGAGAACCTTTCAAGCAAAGAGACCCAAATTTGGAATGGGATGGAAAAATTAGAAATTATTCTGCCTCCCTCATTCCATCGAGAATATAGAAATGAAGGAGGAGGTTTTTATACAAGTCCGGAACTGATCAAGCAAATTGAATCAAGATTGCAAGGGAAGGTATTTGGGCACGAGAAATTATTTCAAGCCAGCACATATGAAGAGGATACGTCGACTGCCATATAATTTGAAAGGAAAGGGTGGGAAAATTGTTATAATATATAGTTTTTTCCACCTTCAGCGGGTGATAAAAAAAGGTGAGTGAAAAAATTGTTTCGTAAAATCTTTTACCGACTAATCGAGACCCCCCCCCCCCTCCTTTTTCAGTGCCCATATGACAAGGGTGATTGCTCATTTATAAGTTTATTAGCATTGGGAAAGGTAAATTCCTTACAAAAAAAATTATTCTGGCATTACTTAAGAATTTATAAATAATTTATAATTTCAGATTTCTAAAGATGATTGAAAATTCAAAATTTAGATCAAGCTCGGAAAAAGAAATTATGTCAATAATAAGAATCATACATCTTTGTACAGCAATTCGAAACTCAAGTTGCAGCTCTAAAGAGGTTACATCTGAATCATGTTGAAATTTTTTTTTTAAATTATGTGCAAATCCATTTACAAAAAAAATTAAAAAAATTAATTAAATGTTGGAAGGTGTAGCAAAGCACACCGGTCAGCTAGTAGACAATAAATAATAACTTGAATTGCCTTTGAAGTATCTGGCAACACTGGAAAAATGAAATTAAAAATTCGATTATGCAACCTTATTGAAGCCGTGTGGAGAACTTATCTCAGATTAAAGCTTTTTTTGTCAAATTTTAGCTTTTTTTTCTCAGATTTAATTTGTTTCATCGAAATGATCGAAATTTAATTTGTTTTCCTCAGATTTAAGCTTTCTTTTTCCATGCTATCATGGCAATAAAAGCTTAAATTTGATTAAAAGTAGCTTAAAAACGAGATTTTTCAACACTTAGCGAATAGATGATGGTCGCACGTTTTATGGAGTAAACATGTAACGCTGCATGATCCTCGCAGTCTTCGTTTTGGGTCGTTGAGTGCGGTTCGGTTTTTTGTCGCGGGTGTTCCTGTTTAATGAGGGTCTGTGAAATTATGATAATTGGGTTGTTTAATGGCGAACAAAGATTTGGAAACATAGTCTGGGGTTGGTGTGAAGTGAAAAACTCGTGAGTTACGTGAAAATAATAGATCAAAAGTATTGCATTTTAAAATGCTTCGGTGCAGTTGAACACGAAAAGAATATAACACAAGTAGCGAGGGTGGTGTTTATTCCCTGCCGGAAATCCTAATGCCGTGAGCGGGGGAAAATGGAAAATGATCAGTAATTCGCGAACTTATTCAATGATGGGGTTTCTGCCATGTTCTTAATAGTGATTGCTGGTATGTGCTGGTGAATGATTTTGGATAGGACCATTGAACGAATTCCGGCAGCCAAGCGTGGGTGGTATAGCGTCTGAAATCGACGGCTAGTACAGTGACGCGTGCACAAACATGTCGCCAGGGCAACGGTTTGGGCTACAATGAAAAATCATCGCTTGCTTCGATGGGCTCGTGAAAAGGGTAGGCGTTGATGAACGGCAATCCAAGGTAGAAGTGGAATGAGGAAGAAATTTTCAGATTTGGAACAAGTGAAAAATTGGCAGATTACATATCTATGCGAAAAATAATTGGAGATTCTTATTAAAAATTTTATAATTTAATGCATAGACAGCTCGAATGTAATATTCAAATCATTCATTTCTCATGTGCGGAGCTTTTTTCGATATCACGGTACCCCGCCCAATCGGCAAGAATTTTGAAGAAGCAAGGTGTATATTAAGCAAGATTATCATCCAAATAACAACGGATGTGAAACATAGGCCGGAGTAATTAAATTGGGCTAAAGTGAATGAAAAGCACCTAATATAATCAAACAAGTTCTTAAGAATTCGGGGAATTGAGAATTCCAATCTGCGATTAAATAAGAGAATAAAGTGTGATTAATTACAATGTGCGAGGGAGGGGAAAAAAGTGAGTTGTGAAAAAAAATAGCAAATTTGGTTGGGAAAAATGTGAAGAAAAGGTAAAAAGGAGAATGGAAATCGGAAGCCGTTTTGGTGAATTTGAAAAAATTGTCATCACTGTGTTCAGAATATGAAGCCCGAGTCCACTGAACCGAGTGACGGATTGTGTATGGATTCTAGTATCGGCAATAGATATTGGGTTTAAGTCCTAATGTCTGCCGATGGGTAAGATGTATTTAAATGAGTAAATTGGAACATTCAATCATCTGCCAACTGGCCAGGTATATACACGGATGCCGGAATACCTGTAGTAAATGTAACACATTTAACATGTTTTACATTTTAAACTAGTTGTGTATCTGATTGATTCGTTCATCCACAGAAACACGCTTTCATTAACACACCATACATTCATACCATAACAGCTCACACGAAACCATGGTGTCGGGTAATGTGTATTCAGCATTGCAAATTTGTTGTTCTTTGACTATTATTTAAAAAAAAAATGCAGGTAAACACATACTTTGATAAAACTGCGGTGAATCCGTGCACCCATGGTGGATTTCCTACATACATACATACATAAACATGTAACGCTGCATGATCCTAACATTAAAGTGTGTTTTGTATGTTTATTTGTTTTGAATATCAGTTTCTATTTCATCCTTTCAGAATTTTCAAAAATCACGAAGGGGGGAATAAATAAAGTTTGAAGTATTATAAGAAAATTTCCAGATATTTTATTGAATATCTGAAAGATTCCAAGAGCAAAACGCAAATTCTGAAAGATGGGAGCTTAATCACATTTTGTTAACTTGATTTTAATTGAATTTTTTGCTTAAATGGTTGGAATTCGACTAGAACGCATAATTTAAAAAAAAAAAAGTTATCTATTGCAATGGATGAAAATTATGTTAAACTTCTTTCTCTATAAGATAAGGACATTTTTTCTATTATTGAAGATTTTATTTAAGAAAAAATCAATGTTGCAGGCAGTGCAAATGACAAAAATGCGTTGTGTCAAAGTGAACTGAGAGCCACCTTAAGGGGAAAATAAAAAGCAAAAAACTGATTAGTTTGATGATGAATTTCGTTCTCGTGGCCGAAAACTTCATGCTGCGGAGTTTGTATAAATTTTCGTTCAGTCAGACCAAACTGAGTACTTTGAATTTTAGTTTACATTACTCCTAATAGATTGGGAGGAGTATTTACTTTGAATGATAATAAAAAGCTTATTTTTATTGCTCATCATCGTTAAGATCACAACCGCTAAGTTAAAATCTAAAAAATGCTAATTTAGAAAGTGGGGTCATTTTTGAATTTCTCAAACCCTGGGGTCATAAATGCTTCGTTTTGGTCCGAAACTTATCCATGATTTTTTTGCAGAATTTTTAAGTAACGTTTACATGAGTAAATTTGAACTTTTAGGTTTGTATGTAAAAATTTAATTTTTTGTACTGAAAAATCATCATCATTTTTTATTCTTCTGTGGAACCGAGCCTGCTGATGGTTTTTGTGCCAATTTATAATTTCTCTAAAGGAAATTTTCCGCTGAACAACCTTGTCGAATATTATAACTTCGTATCTTTCTAGACAAAATAGTTATTAGCAGTTTAACAGGTGTATTTCTTTTGGTATTGATAAACAATAAATTCAATTGACTCTACAGCTTTTGCCCCACGAAGTATTGTATGAAAAGTGGTCATGCAATACCTCGCTAGGCGCTCAGCAGTGATTTCAATTGAATTTATCGTTTATCAATGCGAAATGACATACACCTGTTTAACAGCTGATAACTTTTTTGTCTAAAAAGTTACGAAATTATGATATTATACAAAGTTGTTCAGCGGAAAATTTCCTTTAGGGAATTTATAAATTGGCACACAAACCATCAGCAGGCTCGGTTCCACAGAAGAAACAAAAATGATGTTGATTTTTCAGTACAAAATATTCAATTTTCCCAAATAAACCTAAAAGTTCAAATATACTCATGTAAACTTTACTTCAAAATTCTGCAAAAAATCATGTATGAGTTTTGGACCAAAACGAAGCTTTTAAGATCCCAGGGTATGAGAAATTAAAAAATCACTCCAAATCGACTCAGTCTATTGCCCACTCTTATAATATAGCATGGCTGTTTTTTTTTTTTCAACATTTTGGTTTGACCAAAGGGATCTGAGTGCAAACATATCGTTATTAAAATCCAATCTGCTGCTAAACTGGGTATCTGGTATCATCAATCAACCAGTACAGCCTAATCTTATGATCTTATACTTTATAAAATTGCACCGATTGGTAGGGCTGTGAAATTTGAACTCAATTATCTTTATTATAAAAAAAAATTTGGAAATGTTGTAAGTTGAAATTTAAAAAAAAACCTTTAACATTGATTACTGAAGTTTTATTTTTATATATTTGATATATTCAGTATTAAGTTTATTGATGAACTCTTCATTTAAAAAAAATTATTAGCTCAGTAAAGATAGACTGACTACCTAATAGAAATCGAAAATGTTCGACCATTCTCATTAAAATAATCATTTTCTCAGCTGGTTCACGATCTGCTCGATTTCAGCGAAAAATTATCGCACCGAAACACCATAAATGCCACCAAAATTGATCAGTAACGTTAAAAAAAAAACATCTGCAAACCCATTAGTGGGCCCATAATTTGCCTCCAGTAGTAAGTACACTTTTTGCTCCACTACTTACCTTCCCATTTTGTTATAATTTTCTCTTCCTCTCTACAATAGTCGTCTTTGGCAGTTGTTTATTGACTCACATTTCAACCAAATTTTCCATCCCCACCCCCCTTCTTCAGCTTTTTGGCAGTGAGTTGCAGAGGGAAAACCAAATACACATGTTTTCTTCAAACGGAACGAGGTTCCTTTTCCCAGGTCGGATTATACGCTTGAGTGTCCCATAGGAATGAAAAAGTTGACCTTGATGAATTTTTTTTCATGAGGTTAGAGAATTCTACAGGTTAAAAAAACATGATTATCAATTAATATATTTAATTCAGTCTTATAGGACAGTTATGCAATGATCGAATGAATTTCGGTCGTGTTATCGAACCACCCACGAGTAAATTACTTGAAACCAAACTCATTTCTCTGTTTACAAATTTCGGAAAACGGCAGCCTGTTTCACTTCACAACTATGAGAAGAAGTCATTCAGCTTCTCCGATATCCATTCGGCAATCTTCTCCGCGAGGAATACGGAAGCCCCGGGGGGAGCTCCATACGGGCCGTTTCGTGTGTTTATTTTGATCGTCTTCGGTAATAAGATGCTACTTTTTCCCCTCGCTGGGTTCCTTGAGAAAATTTATCACACAAACACAACACACAGTGACTCTTCGGTTGGCATTTCAATTTTCTCCCTTTAAAACATCCCCCCTTACTTCGTCGGTTCGGTTGATTTTTTTCTCACTCTAGCAAAAGTGATGCAAAAATGCTTTGGTTTTGGACATTTTTTTCCTCGCTCCCTCCCTCCCATTATGTCATCGGTCGCTTTCCATCATCAGTTCTTTTCACCCATCAGTCACCGGATTTTATGAGCTCCGGCTATTGAAGATCCATTAAAAACCCATCAATGGTGATTGAAATGGGAGGAACGGATGATTAAAATCTTGCATTGTGAGCGCTCCGGCAGTAAATCATTCCGCATTTGCTGATTGGTGATTGCATGGTTCCTTCCCTTCTTCTTCGCTTTTTGTTCACCCTCCCGATGAAAAGCGTTCTAATTTGAATGTGGACCAATCTCCTTCGTCTGGAAAAAGCAGGCAGCACTCATCAATGGAAACGTCTCCCATTTTAAGCAGCAACTGCCAAGTTTGACGAACTCATTCACGAGACGAAAGTTGAGTCAGCTTTCTATCAACTCCAACAGTGCTATTCATTAAATGTTTAAATCACTTACCGTTGATGAGTGTCAGCTCAATGAACGTGGGTATTTTTTGATGAGTTTTTCAATATTGGTTGAAACGTTTTAAAAATAAGTGATGTTGTAGATTTCCTCAAGATATCTTTCCACAATTTTTAATGTTTAGTTTATCAAGATTATTTTAAAGCGGTTTTTCTGAATTATTCATAATATATTTAAAAATTGTGTCAAGTTTTCCGAATTAACTTACCAATCTCAACAAATTTTAGCTAAACTCAACTCGGAACATTCACACCTAGTTTTAGTTCCACCTGATTCATGTTGGTCAAAACCGACGTTAGATTCTAATTTTACATAAAAATAAATTGACAAAATTGACAAAATTGACAAAATCGACAAAATTGACAAAATTGACAAAATTGACAAAATTGACAAAATTGACAAAATTGACAAAATTGACAAAATTGACAAAATTGACAAAATTGACAAAATTGACAAAATTGACAAAACTGACAAAATTGACAAAATTGACAAAATTGACAAAATTGACAAAATTGCAAAAATTGACAAAATTGACAAAATTGACGAAATTGACAAAATTGACAAAATTGACAAAATTGACAAAATTGACAAAATTGACAAAATTGACAAAATTGACAAAATTGACAAAATTGACAAAATTGACAAAATTGACAAAATTGACAAAATTGACAAAATTGACAAAATTGACAAAATTGACAAAATTGACAAAATTGACAAAATTGACAAAATTGACAAAATTGACAAAATTGACAAAATTGACAAAATTGACAAAATTGACAAAATTGACAAAATTGACAAAATTGACAAAATTGACAAAATTGACAAAATTGACAAAATTGACAAAATTGACAAAATTGACAAAATTGACAAAATTGACAAAATTGACAAAATTGACAAAATTGACAAAATTGACAAAATTGACAAAATTGACAAAATTGACAAAATTGACAAAATTGACAAAATTGACAAAATTGACAAAATTGACAAAATTGACAAAATTGACAAAATTGACAAAATTGACAAAATTGACAAAATTGACAAAATTGACAAAATTGACAAAATTGACAAAATTGACAAAATTGACAAAATTGACAAAATTGACAAAATTGACAAAATTGACAAAATTGACAAAATTGACAAAATTGACAAAATTGACAAAATTGACAAAATTGACAAAATTTACAAAATTGACAAAATTTACAAAATTGACAAAATTGACAAAATTGACAAAATTGACAAAATTGACAAAATTGACAAAATTGACAAAATTGACAAAATTGACGAAATTGACAAAATTGACAAAATTGACAAAATTGACAAAATTGACAAAATTGACAAAATTGACAACATTGACAAAATTGACAAAATTGACAAAATTGACAAAATTGACAAAATTGACAAAATTGACAAAATTGACAAAATTGACAAAATTGACAAAATTGACAAAATTGACAAAATTGACAAAATTGACAAAATTGACAAAATTGACAAAATTTACAAAATTGACAAAATTTACAAAATTGACAAAATTGACAAAATTGACAAAATTGACAAAATTGACAAAATTGACAAAATTGACAAAATTGACAAAATTGACAAAATTGACAAAATTGACAAAATTGACAAAATTGACAAAATTGACAAAATTGACAAAATTGACAAAATTGACAAAATTGACAAAATTGACAAAATTGACAAAATTGACAAAATTGACAAAATTGACAAAATTGACAAAATTGACAAAATTTAAAAAATTGACAAAATTGACAAAATTGACAAAATTGACAACTCAAATGTCCTGTTACATTCCATTTACTAGATTAGTTCTCAAGTTACGCAAAAAAAATTATTAGAGACCCCTTCCCCCTTCTTATCTTCCCATTGGAAGTAGAGAAGGGTTTCAAAACATCGTAGAAACATTTGTCGTATCCGAATAACCATCAATGTCAAATTTTCTTTAATATAGAAATGAGAGCTCTCAGAAATTACAATCGGCAGAGTCTTTCAATACAATTTATCTTTTAATTTCAGCAAAAATTATTTGCCATTATCAACGAATCATTTCATAAAGACAAAGCGCTTATGTTTATTAATTTTTATTTTTGTGCTCGCTGAATACGGTCACGTAATTACTGCTGCAGTCAAAGTAGCTAATTCAAAGTGATTTTTTACGGAATAAATAAAAGAAATATACTCTACGTAAAAAGAACACGATTCTGAACAAACTTCTCAAAGAATCCAGCTTCTATCATTGGTGATTTCGTCAAAGTTCCGGAAACAAAATACTGGATTTTCGATAACCCGAGTGGACCAAGGTGTTGTTTATATCATCTAGTGAGTACTACAGAACAAAGCTATCTCACAACTCGCCATGCCGAACACTGGAAGCCTGCTGTTGGAAGTTCGCAAGATGGTTATGGATGCGTTCCAGGAATCCCTATCCAAAGTTGTTGACATCACCGAAAATGTACGTAGTTATCTTGGTGCCCTAAACGATGAACTAGCAGTAATAAAGGAAACACAACATAAGTTCAACACCAAATTAGATTTCCTCCAACGTGAACTCCAAGCAAAAAAAAGTTCTGTTGAGGAAATAAAAGAAGCCCCCGATCAACCTCAGCTAACCAATATTCATATGCAGTTAGCTGAAGTCACCCGCAAGATTAATTGGATAGAGCAAAGTAAATTCGAAGCCGATGTTATTATCTCAAATGTGAGCCAGATCGACGAAATTGAACACACACAAACGCTATTAGAAAAGCTTACCACGCACTGTGGTTTGCTGATCGATCCAGCAAAGATCAAATTTTGTTCTCGCATGAAATCGAAAAGTGTGAAAACCATCTCACCGATTGTGGTGCGCTTCACCGATGGGAACTCCAAAAACACATTCCTCAAAACCACCGCTGGGAGGATATTGTACGACCATAGCCAAGAAAAGGGAGCTCGCCGAAGAATCTACGTTCAGCAAAGGTTCAGTTCTACCTACTACCAAATTCATCGTGCCACCCGTGGGATCGTCGCTGCCGGTAAGCACTCTGCGTGGTACTCGAGAGGGACTTTTTTTCTGCAACACCGAAAAGAGCCGATGCCGATTGAAGTGCGTTCGTTGGACGACATCCCGCACTATTTGCGCAAAGCCCCTGTGGACTCCAGTTAAAAACGGTAAAACACTCGCTATGAATCTGCCTCAAAAATCACCGCTCATCATCCTTTCATATCCACACGTACCATTCCTCCTCCTCGTCCCACTCTCCTCAAAATATTCAAACCAAACTGATTATATTTGCGTTGCTGCTGCTGCTGTCGTGGTTGTTGTTATTGCTGCTGTTGTTGTTGTTGCTATTATCAGCCTTTTCCCCAATCGTATAATTAATAATCAATTATGGATTATTCTATTCAAAACTTAGTAAAAATTGATACCAAAATAAGTAATATTCCACCGCATACTCTGAATATTCTTTACATGAATATTCGCAGCTGCAGGCATAAAATAGATTTATTTGAAACTTTTCTAAAAGCACTTAACAAAAAAATAGATGCTATTATTTTCTCTGAGACGTGGCTATACGCAAATGAAATATGTAACATTGCCGGATATCAATCTTTTCATTGTACCCGTGATGAATCAAGAGGCGGCGGAGTATCAATCTTTGTTAATGAGTGCTTGAATGCTCATACGTTACATACGGAACATGAGCACGAATCTGATTTTCTTATTATAAATTTACCAGAATTTAAAATCAATCTATTCGGGACATACAACCCGGGAAGAAGTGTTAATCTTTATTTAGATCATCTTGATTTGCTGCTGCAAAGTCACCCAAAAAGCCTAGTATTTGGAGATTTCAATATCAATCTTTTAGACACCCATGATACAACGGTACTAAATTATTGTAGCACTGTACAGAGCAACGGATTTATGATTTTGAACCCTATTGATAAGAAATATGCTACAAGAATTTCGAACACCATTTCTACCATAATCGATCATGTTTTGACCGATCTGTGTTCACATAGCTTTCATTTTACATTACTCGAAAGGGATCCTGATTTATCCGACCATAAAACCATAATTCTATCGCTCAATCATCAAATGCCTACCATTGAAACAAGCCTTCCTGTCAAAACAATTATCAGCTATGATGAAATGTCTGACAGTGATCTTTCCGTAGATCATGTCGATAACTTAGAAAGCTTTGTTGATCATTACAAAAGTGTTATTGAACGCAACACAAAAACGATTACTTGTCAAAAATCAAATAAATTCAAAAAACCATACATAACAAAAGAGATTTTAAGCTTGATAATGAAAAAGCGAAAACTGTACGATGCCCAGAAGCACGATAGTACAGTTCAATCAGAATATAGAAGAGTTCGAAATATGCTAAGCAACAAAATTAAAATTTCCAAAAAACTTCATTATGAGTCAAAAATTCAAAATAATTTAAACAATCCAAAATTTTTATGGCAACAAATAAACGAATTGATTTTTAATAAAACAGGAAAAAATGAAAAAATGAAATATACAATCAATATCAATGACAACTTGATATCGGATGAGATTATTATAGCTAATGCTTTCAATAAATTTTACCTCGATGTCTGTGACGAAATCCCTGTTCCATCAATATTATCTACAAACCAAAATGTTCAACATACAACATTTAATTTTTCTCATGTTATGGAAGAACATGTATCAAAATTTATTGATGATCTTGATAGCAATGCAGCCACCGGCTTAGACAAGATTTCTACAAAGTTTATGAAAAAATACAAAAATCTCTACATTTCAAAATATACAACACTAATCAATGAATGTTTAAGAACCAACTATTTTCCAGACGTTTTAAAACTTGCTAAAGTTATCCCAATTTATAAATCGGGCGATAAAACGGTCCTTGGCAATTATCGTCCAATATCAGTGCTTAATGCGTTCTCCAAACCGATGGAAAAAATCATATTTGCACAAATACAACAATTCTGCATTACAAACAATGCGATTCATCCCAACCAGTTCGGTTTTGTCCCTAAGTCTAACACCTTAACAGCCGCCATTAATCTCGTAGATGGCATCTCAAGTGGAATAGACAACGCCAAGTCTGTTGTATGTGTGTTCATAGATGTGAAAAAAGCCTTCGATTCAGTTCACCACAAGTTACTTGTTAAAAAGCTCTCTGACTTAGGTTTTTCTAACGATTCTCAAAGCTTAATGCATTCATATCTGAGCAATAGAAAACAAGCAGTGAAGATTAACAATACAACAAGTTCACTGCAGACTATCAAACACGGAGTTCCACAAGGATCAATTCTTGGCCCACTGTTGTTCATAATGTATATCAATGATATATTCTTGTTGCCTCTAAAAGGAAAACTACAACTCTACGCGGATGATGCTACAATACTATACACTTCTGAAAATTTGATAACGCTCAAAGAAAACATCGAGCATGATCTTGAACTACTAGTTGACTTCTTTCTTTCCAATCACATGGAAATGAACCTTAAAAAAACCAATTTTATGTTGTTCAAACTTCGGGGAAACTCTCAAACTCTAAACATTACTGTTAAAGGTTCTCCAGTAAAACAAGTCAGCTCATCAAAGTATTTGGGTCTATTCATAGATGAAAACATGAAATGGAATATTCATACAAAAAATGTCTGTAGTAAAATAACGCCATATGTGTTTGCTTTAAGAAAAATACGCCCACTGATTTTTGAAAGTACAGCCTGGAAGATATACTTTGCATATATTCATTCCCACATAACATACATGAATTGCATTTGGGGTAGTAGTGCCAGTATCAATCTACAACCTATACGCATCTTACAGAACAAAGCCATAAAAATTATAAGAAATCTTTCCATATTGCATCCGACTGAATCACTCTACAATTCCAAAGTGTTATCTTTTGATATGCTCAATAAATTAGAACTTTGCCTTTATATCTACAAAGTTTTAAATAATTTGGTTAAACATCAATTAAATATACCTCTATCATCAGAATTTCATGCACATAATACAAGGAGTTCGGCACATGTCAATCTATCTACTAGAAGATCACGAACTTCTTTTGCACAAAATAGTGTTGTAAACAGAGGAATCAACATTTTCAACTCTCTGCCTAATGAATTAAAAAACATACCAAGATTTACTACATTCAAAACAAAAATCAAATTATTTTTGGATTTAACTCGAAACAATCATCACTTTAACGAAACTCAGCACAGTAGGGTCCATCCGCTCTTACGAAACCATACCGTACAAAGATAGTATGACTAGTGGAGGGGTGCGATCTTACTGTGCTTCTTAAACCAAACCTCTAAAATTAAACTGCACGGACCTCCCAAGAAACTAAACATCTACAAAAGTAACGCGTGACAAGCGCGGTAAATCTTGTCTAAGCTATGGGCTCTTGGGAGGAGAAGACAGGAAATGGTCTTCGTAACCGTGTGCAACCTGGTGTGGGAAATTTTTAAGCACCCTTTCCAAAATTTATCCTATCTCCTTTCCACCTCCAAAATCCATCCTTAATCTCCATCCCTTCCTTCCTATCCTCACTGTTTCCCTAACGGCAGCAACGGAAGTGTTTTAAATTTAAGTATATATTACATAAGTACACACAACCCTGGAGCTGTAACACTGTCTAGGAACCGTCAACAGTTTTTATAAACTTCTTCGGTCATAACCAAATAAAGAAAAAAAAAAAATAAAAATGTTTTGAAAGTTTTTCGTTTTTATCATATTTCCATTTATTTTTTTTAAGAGTTTCCCCAATTACAAAAATGGTTACCTAGATAATACTTTTAAAAAATTCATGACCTTAAAACACTATATTTGTTACCAAACTCGATCATAATCGTTTGAAAACAGATTGATTTCTGTAACATTTTACAATGAATTATCCTAACAAAGGGTTTTTTTTAATACAATTACTAATAAAAAAAGCATCATGAATCATTTAATTGTATCAAACTAACTATGTTTGTGTACATGTTTCTACAAGTTATCGTTTCAACTTTGAAGCACTTTACTTATTTTTTAAATGTTTGAGTTGTCATTTTCTTGAGGGAACAGAATTTTTTAAATACATTGAATCATCAACATTCTTCGGATTGTGTCATATTTCAACATTGAGTTTGTTTTGGGAAAATGAGCTGGAAAAAGGAGTAGGTTTGTCAATATTGGTAGTTGATTCTTATTTTTCATTTATTTTCTATTCGAATTCTAATCATTTTCAATGGGAGAGAGTGTAGCAAAGTTAAAATAACGTGTGAAATAAATTTGATGTAAATCACTTCAAAAATGTTTGATTTGTTTTATATTTAATTTTAATTAAGAAGAGACCCCTTCCTTTTTTCAAAGTTGGAAACATCCTTCAATGTTCACTGTACAATTTCTTGACATCAAAACTTCATTCTGTTCATAATTTTATAATCGGTTAAATTACCTGTATCGTATTTTCATTGATTTTGTATGAATCCCTATTCAGGTCCGTTCGAAGGATCCGATTAGGGGAGTTTTAGAATTTAAAATTCAGCGAGAAATAACAATGCTTCAAAAATACACAATGAGTTAGGAAATTGATTTCCAACACCATCTTTCTACTTATCAGGATCTACACATTAACTCGATAAAATCATGATTGTACTGATAAGATTAAAATTTCATAAACAATTTCAGAAACAATTATGAGAATAAAAAAAATAAATAATTACAAAAAATCTTTATAATACAGAATCCAAATTTCAAATCAATGCCTATGAATCTTAAGTATAGAGGTTTACAAGTTAAAAATCAAAATTTCAAGCACTGCAGGATATAAATGAAGAATTATCATCAAAATTATATCAAATCTAGAATTAGAATTTCGGTACTGAAAAAATCAGCGTTAAGAAAAGGTATACATTGAAAATACAAAAGCAAGAAAAAGAAATAAAATCAAAATTATGGAAAACTGATGCAGAAAAAAAATCTGGATTTCAATTTGTATAAAAATTTAACAAGTTATTATTCAATCCTTCCAAGCTTGGAAACCAATTAAACTGCAGTTGTTAAAAAAAGTCTAGAATGTGTGCTATTCCGCATACCTTTTTCCCCACGCACTGAATGAATTAAGCCTCAAGGGAGCAAAAACAAAAATCAAAGAAAATATATGTCCTCCCAAAGTTTTGAATTTCAATTCATTAAAAATTGTTCACCCGAACACTTCTACCCGGAAAGCTCCAGGCACACAACACGCATATTAAATTCATAAATGATCATGTTTGGCACCACCACCGCATCCCTTTTGCCATTTTCGGCCGATTCAGCTTTCAACAGCTCAGAATTAGCCGCCGAAAAAAAGTAGTCACACTCGCCCTGAAATGTAGGGAAGGGGGAGCTTGCAATTTTTTTGTAAATTTATTTCACTTTGGTATTGTCACTTCAAAGCCGTTTCAATTTCAGTTTCAATAATTCGTTAGGCATTTTTATAAACCATTTTTCATTTGAATTTGAATAATTATTGATGAGGCTGCAGAGTTAGTTTGAAAATCATTTAGAGATTTTTTTTCGGTTTGTTTCTGATGATTACATGGAGAATATCATCAATGAGAGAAAAAATTCTAGAATTATTATTCAATTTCAATTCAATACCCTTTTCATCAACAGAAATTCTATGATATGGTTGCCATGGAATGAACTTCGAGGAATTCGCTTCATTTTAAAAGAAGAATATCAATATTATGAATGTTCTACCAATCATCCGTAATGATTGTTTCATTTTACAGACAATAAAGGAAAAATGTATCCCTTCATCAGTGAAACAGCCCTCTGCCGACCTATTTTTTTCTCCAACCTTTGAACCTTCTCCTTTCCACGAAATTAACCCCTCTAGACTCTTGATTCGATTGCCAAAATGATAAACAGAATCGATAAAAGTATGCGAAAACAAACAACATCCTGGGCAGAAATGCACTAGAGAGAGGCCGGAAAAAGGAAAAAATCCTCCACCTCCGGCGGTCCCAAAGTAGGGTGTAGATTGAAAGCAAAAAGACGAAAAAACCCAGGATCACGAATCCGATACAACCAACCAACCGGATGGCAACGTCGTCGTCACACTCCAAACGAGAGACGAGGTCCGAAAAAAACCCGACCCGTCGATGAAGCACTTTCCAAACAAAGGTGTGCGCACATATTTGCCGGGGAGTCAGCCATCCGTGCCATTTTTCGGTGATTGGCACATACACACATAAGGTGAAGATGAACACACCCACATCACACATGCACTCGCAGAAACATCGAACGGAAACATTGCTATCGGTAAACAATAGGCTTTGTTTTGGTGCAGCAACGAATTTACCACGGGATCCTTGCGGAGAGACCCGAAAGGTGCCGAACGTTTTGCGGCAAATGAGGCAACTTTCACGTTGCGTATATGGGTGTTGGGTTGATGATGAAGTGATAAATAAAGAAGAAATGTTAAGGAAAGTTCAGAAAATTGAAGAGAAGGAGTTAGGATTGGGGACAAAATTTCAGCACCTTAAAATACTGTTAGCTCTTGAGATATTTCAGCAATGCAATAAGTGGGAAATTTTGCAGAGAGGTGCACCCAATTCAAAATGACGTAGGAACTTGAACAAAGCTTCGAAACGATCAGGAATATTGCTACAAAGCTTGGTCTTGATGTGACATGCTAATTGCCATGACATGAAACATGAGACACAAGATATGAGATACATAAGATATGAGATAGACACGAAGTTTGTCTTTAGTAACATTTTTGAATTTTTGAACTTATCACTTTTAATATTAAATCAAGCGCTGAATCCGAAAATGGAATTTAAAAAAAGAATAGTTTTTAAGTTATGCTCCAAATAATAAATTTTGGAAAAAAAATACTTGCACTTATATTCAAATATTTCGGATTGCATAACATTATTTTAAAACCTCTTTTTTGCCTAATGAAGGTGAATAAATTTGAAATCGATCATCTAAACTTTATTATTGTATATGATCAACAATATTGTTGATATAAGTGAAGTTGTAATAGAAAAAATAAAAAAATGCTTTTTTGAGAAAATTTTATTTAATCGATATTTATTGACTCGATGGTAACACTTTAAAAATCTGATTTTCCTTGGACCATGAATGTCAATTACAATCAAAGTTTTAAAGCTGTGATATAGCAAAACCGGTTAAAATGGAAGATTTCATGGTTATTTTTCGTAAACAGTAATATTGGCATTTTTGAATAGTCAACGAACCGTAGTTTACTAATCTCAATATAGTAAGAATTGAACATGATAAATCTCACTCGCTCTAAGCTAAAATTTATCAATCACTTACCAGAAGGTCACATGCCACATTTCAGTCAAATCTGACCATGGGGAAGGGTTGCTTGCGTCTCAATCGTTAATTTTTAAAACTACGTCACTCGAGTCGAAAATGTTGAACAAATAAGATTGTTCATAAAAGAAAAAGGGTAAGGTACACCGATCACCGAGGTAAGTGAGGACGATGTGTGTTAAAAAAATACTGTGCACTATTTTTTCAAACTTTGAATGCAGAATGTTAAATTTACTTGTAATCTAACCAAAAACTGTAAAAGAAACACGATTCCGAAAATAGCGGATGTTTACAGCGACTTTTTGTTAATTTTCTATTTTTAACTACGATGTCGAGTTGATGTGCATCTTTTTCAATGGCAAATTTCTCGTAAACTAGCTGGCTCTTGACGAAAAACTTTAAATTGAAACAATCCTTGCATTTGAAACAACCAGTTAGGAAAAGAAACACCGGTTTAAAATGATGAAAATAGAGTTTTTTTTACAAAAAACTAAAATTTTGTCTTCAAACTCTAGCTGGGGAGTGGGTGGGGAGGGCTTTATACAGACTTGATGTTTACACATTTTTATCACATCACATTTTATATTATTTTCTCTCCTTCATCCAATACAATTTTGCTATTTTTAACATTCGGATTATGAAAAGTTCTGTAAAGTACTTGTTTGTTCTGTACTTAGTTTTAAAATTTTTGTCGGTTCGAGCAACAAAGTAACGTATTAAACCAAGAAAAAAAAAAGTGTTGAAAATTTCCTGAGAAATCAAAGGGGATATCTACCGTTCCCACCGAATATGTTGTCCAGGCTAGGATTTGTCGATCTTGGATCGATCCTTGGAAGATTGTTCTTTTCAACTCAGATTTTCGTTTTTTTTGGATCGATTCTTCGGCCTGGAAAAATTGGACTAAATCGGTTTATTTTCGATTCAATTTTCAGATCTTTTTACATGTTTATCTGGAGATATTTAGTTACGAGTATTTTGAGTATCGATTTGATTTCTCACTCTGAAATCGGTACTCAGGATTAGATTGGCTTTCGTAAAAGTTTTATCTGTAGAATTCAGTATATTGAATAGAGTACACCGGGGTAAATGGGACGGGTTTTCGAATAGTTCAACTTAAAAAATCGTTAGAAAATCAGCAGTGGATCAATTTGGATGAAATTACGTTCAATGTGATGCATAACATGTTGGCTACAAATGCTGAAAACTTTAGCTTAATAAAAAGTTATTACCTAAACTGTCTTCACTTACCCCGCTACACGAGATAAGTGGGGACGGTAGATTTTGCATTTGCTTTCTCAACGAATTTCGAACAAAATTTTGTTTTCATGGTTGAATACGTTGCTCGAACATTTAAACTAAAGAGCATTTGCTATTTGTTAAGGCATCTTTTAATCTTTTATGTCAAAAATATATATATATTCAAGTACAAATAAATAATTTTCCCAACTTTTCATTATCGAAATGCTAAATAGAGCTAAATTTTACTGGATGACGGAAAGAAAATGAAAAAATGTGTAAACATCAAGCCTGAATACAGCTGTTCCACATAGGGCTTGAAGACAAAAATTAAGTGTTTTGTGAAAACCCTCTTCATTTTTTATTTCAAACCACCGTTTCTTTTCTTAACTTATTATTCTGAATTGAAGGATCATTTCAATGTATAATTTGTAGTCAAAAACCAGCTGGTGTCCCAGAAAATTGCAATTTTAAATTTTTCTTTTTTTATAAAGAATAATTTTGTGCCCTATTCTTGCATATTTTTAATAAAAAGCAGTTTTCTCTTGTTACAAATGGAAAAGATCGATTAATTGGAGATCGATCTTCAAGCTCCAATTTTTTAGATGGATCGATACCAGGACCGTTTTTCTGAATCGATCTTTTCCTAATGATCGAGCAATTCTTGTCCAGGCTAAAAATATTCTAAATGGAAAGAAGTTGGGACCAGTTTATATCATTTTGAGGAGGTGTGGTAGGTTTTAAAAGCATTTTTGTGTTTGGTGGTCAATTTTAGGTGAACTGCATAAATGGGCATCATTGAAGTATTGACAAAATTTCAGAAACAGCCAAAATAAGGTATCAACCACAAAATGATAGCATGATAGCTGTTGAATATTTGCCGATTTTAATAATTTTTTTTTTGTCGCATTAGAAAAACCAATGAGAGAGTAGTGAAAAATACACCATATATTTAATAGGTTCTAATTTTGTCCTTTGGAACCTGAAGACACTTTGAAGGCATTATGCGTACACGCAGCGTTTTTTTTATTGTATCAATGAACCTACATTTCTCTGCGTGTATCTCTGATACATGTTCCAACACCAGAAATCACCTCCTCTTGCATAAACTTATATATAAATAGGCTTGAATCTTGATAAACGCTTGAATTGTGTTACTTAAATTTATGACCAAATATCTTTTTTTTTATATCATACAACCATTTAAACCTTAAGACATGTAACCTTCGTTCAATCGTTGAAAAAAACAAGTTTAAACTGGATTCTGTCAACTGATAGTTGTTCAAAAAGCTAAGGTTTTGTTCGAAACTTGAAGCAAGTTAAAACCAGTTAAAAAGGATCAAGCTTGGCAGGAGGATTCGTTTCGACTGGTAGAAATTGGTCGCAGTCAATTGTAAAGAGACAGGAGATCAATTGTCAATCCATTTCTACTTGTATCGACCTATTTAGACCATTAAGACCTATTCATTTAACAGACTTAAATTTGAAGTCACTGATCCTACCGTGCGCTTGACCGAGAGTGTTTGACGACGCCGTGAAAGTATTGTTCCGATCAGCTACCAGTTTTCAACGACGAGATCAATCGTATATTTTTCCGGTCAGACCCACTCCAACTTGGCCAAAACAAAAAAATAAATAAAAACGAATGATTGAGGTTACGGTGGAGATTATTCTGAACAGGGGTGACAAAAAAGTCAATTACATACCTGTACAACAACTAAATGGGCGAATATGAATACATTTCAGAAAGACACACACTGAAGTGATTCCAAATGCTCAAAAAGTCCAAAAAGTCAGATATTCCTTATTACGCTCAAATACTTATCGTTTTTTAACGTCCAACTTAGCTTAAACGTAACGTCTTAACTTTGATCTAAGCTTTAATTCAGATAAAGATTTTTCCTCAAACTAAGCGATAAAATGCACGTATCAACAACGTTGGATGCATAATGGTCATATGTTACAATTGGATAATTTTTTGTTTTTTGCCTAGTCGATTTGTTTCGATATTTTGTTTGATAATATTTTTATTATTATTTGACTTGTGTCCCATTTAAGTTGATTTTGTATGGGGCCCCTTTTCATGAAATCTGAAATTCTTGAAGCTGTTACAAAAATCATCTTATACCCGAAAAACCCTCGGATACCAAAATTCACTTCATGGTGTTACAAAGAAAACGCCTCCACTTTTATACATAAGATATGAAAGGCACCATAATATTCGTAAGTAACATGTGTCTATTTTGCATCCAACATTAGTAACGTGAAAACGCAAGAAATAAGATAAAAGCTAAGATGTAAAAAAAGGTGTTCGATATGTTGCATAAATGAACATTACATAATTTAAGGCGATTTTGTTCCCCGAGCAAACCTTTATGATAAATTTTAACCAAAAAATGCTATCATGATTTTTTAATAAAATTTGCAATCATTTTGCACGAAAAAAGATGGTACAATACAAAAATGTTGTTCTCGGTTTTTGAATACAGATAGTACAGTTATGTCAAATTCTGGATTTTTAAACTGCTAACTGATGCCTCGTTTAAATAGCCGCCCTTTATGAAGGAGTTTAAAGAGCTCAGCGATGCCAACTTTACGTATATTTCATACTAGAATCTGACATCGTTGCGACATCGTTTTGCATAAAGATTAGAGACAACTATTTTTAAACTGTGACCCAAAGATGGGTCTTGACTCAAACATTCAGTCAGCGAAACTTTTTTTGTAGAGAAATGAATCCAACTTAGATGAAATTTCAGGGACTAGATAAGGGAAAATTGATGTTGAAAAACATGCGAAAAAAATTCGCCTTGTCTCCCGGTGAGACTTGAACCCACATCTTGCGCCTCTCCGGGGCCCATGTATTAACATTCTACTACAGGAGACCAACCTGGCGTATGAATATTATACTGGTTGAGTGTCGATGTCTATCGAAATGAAGGGAATAGTTCTCCCATGTGATCATAATCATTTTTCTTGGTCTATTTCTATTCCCATCTTTTCATCTTACGGTAGTTGGACTCAAATTTGGATATTTTAGGCACGGCAAGATTTGCATTGCCTTCTCATATACTGCACGGGTTGTCAGTTATGATGAGAAATGATGCGTTTGCCGTATTTGGATATCCAACCAAATTCGGTGTTTGGCACCGCCTTATTTTCTATTTTTAAACTGTGACCCAAAGATGGGTCTTGACTCAAACATTCAGTCAGCGAAACTTTTTTTTGTAGAGAAATGAATCCAACTTAGATGAAATTTCAGGGACTAGATAAGGGAAAATTGATGTTGAAAAACATGCGAAAAAAATTCGCCTTGTCTCCCGGTGAGACTTGAACCCACATCTTGCGCCTCTCCGGGGCCCATGTATAACCATTCTAATATTAACATAAATTTCATAAAAAAAATGGTATCGTACATTTTTAGCAAAATTTTGGATCATTATGGGGGAAACTATGCAAAAATTTGGCTCTTATTTTCTGTACGTTGAGAGCACAATTCAGCTTTTTGAAAGAAGTTTTGAGGGTCGAACTGAGCCAAATTTTGGTTCTTGTGAACACTAAAAAGTTGCATCATTATGACCCCGAAATTCTTTTCAAAACGTTGCTAAACGAGGCATCATTAAGGTTTCAGTGAAACCTAAACTTGGTCTAATCCAGATAATCTAATATGAACAGTAAGACCTAAATTTTGACATTGTACTGCTTTTATTCGGGCAAAATGATGCCGTTTTTTCTCTCTCAAGGTATGATATAAGGAATAATTTTGCCATAAAAGTCTGCACTGGATATAAATCATTATATCATTGGCTTCGGAAAGCAGTTTTTTTTCTTTTTTTTTATTTCTGTCCTACAAATAAACAGCTTTCAAATAAGCAGTAAAAGATGCTAATTACCAAAAAAATATATATTTTTTGATTTTTTTTTACTAACATCGGATATCTGGGGTTCAAGATTGGTTTTTTGGTTTGCTCACATGGAATTCACTGTAAAAATTAACGTATATTTATAATTGAAGGTTTTGTTTTTTTTTTCAGTATATTTCTGGAGATTTTTGAATGAATTAATTTTTATCGCATTCATAATTTCCATACAAAATTTTAACTCGCTGCGTTTAATCAGAGCTGAATTAATAACGCCCAAAATGGTTTTGCTTTTGGGAGAAGTAAAAATTTATAATTTGAAACTTTCACACAAAGTTTGCAGCGGCCTAGTGCACATTTTATTTTATATTTGAAGTGCGAATCATAATCATTCAAATCCAAATTTGTTTCAGCGTCCTTTGGTACCACTGGTTTCAGAATTTTCGACACATTATTACCTTTTTTTTTACAGTTGGATTCTTCCAATGTTTCGTTTTTTTTTCGTTTTTATTGTTTTAGCTCTTTGTTCCGGTTTACAGGTCGTTTTCCCGCACATTTTTCAGCAGTTTTTTTTTCGAATATTGAACATTTTAAACACCAAATACTTCGCTTACATCTGAATTTAAAAAAAACATCATGAAATAACAACTTCCGGTACGTTATTTTTGCAAAATCTATCTGCCAAACGATTCGTTCAATCGACATACGACGGAAATTATAACATTTTTTCAAAATATTATCATGTAAATTGTGAAAGGCAGCGTTTCACGCACAATTTGAAATGATCTTATCAATTCTTCCTACAATATTTACTTTTTTTTAAGTTGATAAGTAATCGTCAGTTATTTTATTAAGAAGCATAAAGCAATAAACAAGCAAACAAATATTTTCTTTCGTAATTTTGAACATGGTTTTATGAATGTTATTGGTCCAAAAATCAGTACTTGAGTAGTGGGTCCAGCCATAGATTTTTAAAGCATTCGTAAAATTCATATTTAAATATTTATGATCATCCTGTAAATCCTTGATGAAAGCCTTTCTAAAATCTTATTTGAAAGCCAATGAAACCCAATTAGGAGAGTCATTCCCCACCTTTGCTTTTAAATTCTTCTCTCATAACTGGTGTGGCTGGAACAGACAGCTGGGTAGGGGAATTGACTTGGTGCAATCCGATTTGATGGCAAATCCCCGATTAAACTAATGGTTTGACTTATATCTTACCGCACACTTTCAATTATCTGGCAGACTGGACCAGAACCAGTCAGAAACCAATCAGCACATTTCCCTGACCACTACGACTTCTGGTCAGTTTTCAGTATCGAATGGACGTCGGACGTGAGCTGAAAGTCCTAATTCCAAATGGCAGTCCCAGTAAGAACCGTATTAATTGGACCATTTTTGTGCGCCCACCAACTTCCCATTCAATTGCCAGTTGAAAGAAGGTGCAAGGCAATCGAAAATCGATCTAATCATACCGACCAATGATGACGAAGAAATTTTCTCTCACCTTTCTATGATAAGGTTAAAAGTTGTCCACGGTAGTAGGAAAAACCCCATTTGGGAGATGGAGAGTTGAAAAATATCATCCACCGCAGTTAATTCGGAAAAGTACCACTTTCAACCATCGTCGGGCACAAGTTTGCCAATAACTTTTTCCCTCCCACTCTCATTCGACTCCGTCTTCCAGCTGCGATGGAAAGGGGGGATAAATATTTTACTCAAGAGAGAGTGCCAACGGCTCCGTTTAGTTCGAGAATTCCGATCACGTAGCAATTTACCGGTGGCACCTTTCCACCTTTTTTGTGTCATTAATTTTTCTCCCCCACCCAAATCGTCGTCATCGTCAGCATCATCCCCCTTACTTATATGGGATCTGCTTGGAGGGGAGAAGGTAGACTAGCTGGCTAGCCAGGTGGAAGAAGTAATAATCCAAAAACGCTTTAATATTCGTCACATTGGTCGTCACATTTGTTGCCTCATTCATACCCATACTACTACAAACTAGCAGCCTAGAGGAAGTCGCGCACCTACCTGGGGGATATTTTATTGGATTTGACCTTTGGGCAAACGAACGGTGTGCCACATATGTGCGGTTTCAGTAATTTAGGGGAAGGGTTTTCGTTTTCGCTGCAATAAACACGTCATAAGGAGATCTATTTTATGACTTCGGAGTCAGTTTGGGGGATTCTGATTAAAACAAGAAGTTGACTCATGTCAGGGTGGAATTTATGTGGAGAAAATAAGGCTTCAGAGAAAAAAAAATGCTCAGTTAAAATAAATATATCTGAGTAAATAGAAATTTGAGTAATAACAAAATTTCAAACAAATTCAAAGCATTTGTATGGAAACATCCAAACATTTTAAAACAATTTAAAATTTGTATTTTTAAAACATTTTTTTAAAGAAATTGATTGAAGCTAAACTCTCACCACGATTTAAGCTGAAAAGAAACGATTCATCGTCCATTAAAGTAGAAAAAAAAATCAACTTATCATCTTCATGAACCCAAGCTTCTTTGGCCACCGCTTTTGCTTCCCGGGATATTTTTGCGACTCATTGAATCCGGAAAAGTGGCACACGAATTATCGAAAGCAATCGATTATCACCAGTGGCAGAGCCCGAGAACTACCACATAGGTATTACAGCTGCTTGGCAATCCAAGGGCGGGAAAAGTTTACGCCAGAAGAAATAAATGCCGGTCAACCCAGAAAGAATTTTCCCAACTCAAACGATGCGGAAATGGAAAAGTTCCAAAAAAGTGTCTCCGGTTCTGATTTTTCTGCTGGAAATTTATCGATGCCAGAAGAAGCTTTGGCTCTGGTCGGTTTGGTTTTCTCCGGAGCTAGGGCGGAATGTTTAGTGATTTTTTTTCTCGATTTTTTGTATTTTTATAGGGGAAAAAAGTTGAGGGATAAAAAAGCCGTTTGAATTATTCTGGAAGTAATTTGGAAATCCAGGCTGCAATCGACTGTTACTGGTGATTAATTTTTTAAGATAAATGTTTTCGCTATGAATGACTTTTATTACTTTAAAGCTTAAATGAGTTCCCGTTTAGAGATTATGAACTTTCTACTGAAGAGTTTTTATCAACACAAGAACTATTTTAATTGTTTTTTCCTTGAATCAACACTCTCTGAATGTATGTTTCGTTATGATCCTTGAAAAGAATTTGCCAAATAAGACACACAATGGAGGTAGCGAGAAAAAAAATAGAACAAACAGCTAAGCTATTTCGACAGTATGAAAACAGAACTAAAATAGACTCACAATTCTGAAGGAAAAACAGCATCAAAAAGCATACTCATTCAATCGAAGCGGCGACAGAACTAAAATTGGCAACGAAGAGACGAAACCGACGACACAACAATGATTCTGACAACAATACGATTCGGAATGCCGGTCAATCTGAGTATCTTAGTATGTTTTTCTCTCATTTTTTTTTCTAAAAAAAAACGTGTGATCCATCTTCATTCCAATCCCGTTAAAAGGCTCAAGATAGAAAACACAACATGAAAATGGCCAAATTATATTAAAGAAAGAACGGAAAAAAAACCTGAAACGCACCATTCGACAATAAACGACACAATGATGTGCTAAAATAGAATCGCAGTAAAGAAAATCCGAAGAAGATAAAAAAAACTGTCGATGGATCACAGGCCGAAATCCGATTTAGATAGCCATCAAAGCCGAGAGAACATGTGTACTCATTTTTTTTTTTCGTTTTCATTCTATAGACATCGTTCAAGGGAAACAAAATAAAAACATCTTCACTTAAGAAAAATCACATCCAACGGATCCATTTGGAAAAGGGTAGAGAAATGCGAAAAATTCAACTCATTTAACTTGACTTGAACTGACTTGACTTGACTCGAATGCGAACTGCGAAGTGCTTGACTTTTGTTTACGAATTCGAGGGTAAGCGAAGTTCAATTTGAGATTTTTATTTAATTAAGAATAGACCTATTCGAAACGATTCTGAAAGAATCAAAAGTTTTTTCTATTGACAAAAAAATACCAAAAATAATAAAAATTACAAAAATGACAAAAATGACAAAAATGACAAAAATGACAAAAATGACAAAAATGACAAAAATGACAAAAATGACAAAAATGACAAAAATGACAAAAATGACAAAAATGACAAAAATGACAAAATTGACAAAAATGACAAAAATGACAAAAATGACAAAAATGACAAAAATGACAAAAATGACAAAAATGACAAAAATGACAAAAATGACAAAAATGACAAAAATGACAAAAATGACAAAAATGACAAAAATGACGAAAAAGACAAAAATGACAAAAATGACAAAAATGACAAAAATGACAAAAATGACAAAAATGACAAAAATGACAAAAATGACAAAAATGACAAAAATGACAAAAATGACAAAAATGACAAAAATGACAAAAATGACAAAAATGACAAAAATGACAAAAATGACAAAAATGACAAAAATGACAAAAATGACAAAAATGACAAAAATGACAAAAATGACAAAAATGACAAAAATGACAAAAATGACAAAAATGACAAAAATGACAAAAATGACAAAAATGACAAAAATGACAAAAATGACAAAAATGACAAAAATGACAAAAATGACAAAAATGACAAAAATGACAAAAATGACAAAAATGACAAAAATGACAAAAATGACAAGAATGACAAAAATGACAAAAATGACAAAAATGACAAAAATGACAAAAATGACAAAAATGACAAAAATGACAAAAATGACAAAAATGACCAAAATGTCAAAAATGTCAAAAATGTCAAAAATGTCAAAAATGTCAAAAATGTCAAAAATGTCAAAAATGTCAAAAATGTCAAAAATGTTAAAAATGTTAAAAATGTTAAAAATGTCAAAAATGTCAAAAATGTCAAAAATGTCAAAAATGTCAAAAATGTCAAAAATGTCAAAAATGTCAAAAATGTCAAAAATGACAAAAATGTCAAAAATGTCAAAAATGTCAAAAATGTCAAAAATGTCAAAAATGTCAAAAATGTCAAAAATGTCAAAAATGTCAAAAATGTCAAAAATGTCAAAAATGTCAAAAATGTCAAAAATGTCAAAAATGTCAAAAATGTCAAAAATGTCAAAAATGTCAAAAATGTCAAAAATGTCAAAAATGTCAAAAATGTCAAAAATGTCAAAAATGTCAAAAATGTCAAAAATGTCAAAAATGTCAAAAATGTCAAAAATGTCAAAAATGTCAAAAATGTCAAAAATGTCAAAAATGTCAAAAATGTCAAAAATGTCAAAAATGTCAAAAATGTCAAAAATGTCAAAAATGTCAAAAATGTCAAAAATGTCAAAAATGTCAAAAATGTCAAAAATGTCAAAAATGTCAAAAATGTCAAAAATGTCAAAAATGTCAAAAATGTCAAAAATGTCAAAAATGTCAAAAATGACAAAAATGTCAAAAATGTCAAAAATGTCAAAAATGTCAAAAATGTCAAAAATGTCAAAAATGTCAAAAATGTCAAAAATGACAAAAATGACAAAAATGACAAAAATGACAAAAATGACAAAAATGACAAAAATGACAAAAATGACAAAAATGTCAAAAATGTCAAAAATGTCAAAAATGTCAAAAATGTCAAAAATGTCAAAAATGTCAAAAATGTCAAAAATGTCAAAAATGTCAAAAATGTCAAAAATGTCAAAAATGTCAAAAATGTCAAAAATGTCAAAAATGACAAAAATGTCAAAAATGTCAAAAATATCAAAAATGTCAAAAATATGAAAAGTGTGAAAAAAGGTCAAAAATGTCAAAAATGCCAAAAATGTCAAAAATGTCAAAAATTTCAAAAATGTCAAAAACGACAAAAATGACAAAAATGTCAAAAATGTCAAAAATGTCAAAAATGTCAAAAATGTCAAAAATGTCAAAAATGTCAAAAATGTCAAAAATGTCAAAAATGTCAAAAATGTCAAAAATGTCAAAAATGTCAAAAATGTCAAAAATGTCAAAAATGTCAAAAATGACAAAAATGACAAAAATGACAAAAATGACAAAAATGACAAAAATGACAAAAATGACAAAAATGACAAAAATGACAAAAATGACAAAAATGACAAAAATGACAAAAATGACAAAAATGACAAAAATGACAAAAATGACAAAAATGACAAAAATGACAAAAATGACAAAAATGACAAAAATGACAAAAATGACAAAAATGACAAAAATGACAAAAATGACAAAAATGACAAAAATGACAAAACTTTTACCTCTAGCTTTATTGCTAGTTGAAAACTTTTAAAGATATTAATTTTCAGTTTTTAAATATCTATGATGGATGATCTCAAAATTCGAATTCGATTCGATCTTGGGTTCAAAATGTTCAAAAATACTTCGCGATCTACGTGACGTACCGCAAAATGACTAAATTCAACATATTCGGTCCCTGGTGGCGCTGCAGGGTGATGCAAAAAATTTCCAACAATTCATTCCTTGAAAAAGGAACGAAACAAAAAATAAGAAAACGGTTCCAACTTCCGGAATAATTTTGACACAAACGGATGAGAGTTGGTGGCAAGAAACTCTCCCCGTTTTGGGGACTTTTGTTGCGTCAATTTAACCTTCTCCGATGCCGCCGGTAGCAAATGTTGTAACAAGCTCCTCTCTTAGTCAGATACTTAGTAGAAGGTAGACAGAAGATAAAGTTCCTTCGTCAGACGTGGCGTAGCCTGGCTTGGAAGTCGAGATGCAGGTGCTCGAATCCTGCAAGTGCTGCTAAAATGAGACCGGGATTCCTGATTTTCCCCGAAGAAGACCCATCGCGAAGGAACCGGAACAGCGGGAAGTGAAGAAATTATTACTCGAGGATCCGACTTTCCCGGAAGGTGCCTGGAAGGTTTTTTTCCCAGGTTCCTATCAGCACAGTCAGGGGACTCTTTTTTCGCTTTTTGGGGAAAGTGGTGTATCTTGAAATGGGGCTAGAAAATAGGGTAGAATTTTCCCGGCGACGACGAAGGATGAAAATAACGATTGAAAACTTTATTAATAACGAGAATCAGCATGTGGTTTGGTTTTGCGCAATTGCTTCCTTTCCCTCCGGGAAGAAAAGTAAGGTTCAGGTATTGGAAACTTTATTTCTGTCCTGATTGCTTCCATTTTTGTATGAGTGTCTTTGAAAATAATTTGCAACCGGGAGAAAAAATTTGGTTCGAATGGAGACATGCAGATTTCTTTTATTCTTGAACTATGTGCACATGCTTAAAATATTAGAAAATTGAGCATAGATCATTTCAATTTATTTTTCCCTCATCTTTTTCTCGCAAGCTCAAGTTTTGAAATTTAAACAGCATCCAAAAGCCCATTCAGAAAGTCGTGGAAGCGCACATCGGCTCAATATTTTGTAACTTTTAAAACGGCCCTCCAGGGTGTGATTCCTGGGGCATCAATTTCAAAACCAACTGAAGTGTCCGAGGTTGGCTGGCATCGCATTTGCAGATGGTGCCAATTTTTGGACACAAATTATCTAGGACTCCCCGTCAGTTGTTCGGAAGGCCGCGAATATTGCCCGAAACATGTCCCTCTTTATCTGCATATTTTGTACATAGACATAGTGTATATTGAATGGAATGACTTTTTTTCTCAGAGGGAATTGGTTTACATCATCCGTGGAATTCGGGTTCCACTTCACGTGAGCCTCAGACTCAATGGCCCAAAGTTTGATTCGTTCATTTGAAGGGCTTTCGATATTAATTGCGAAATAGTTAACTGACACGGCTGCCCACAGCACTTTACAGAAGCCAAAAATATATCGCCAAATAATTTACTTTCCCTTAAAAAACAAATTTCGAACGCAACAATGTAGCAATTATTTATTCGGATATCCCTCCGCAGGGTCCAATACTTTATCGATTGATGAATTCACCATTGCGGGGGATTATTTGCTCTCCGAAAGTTCGTTATTCGAAATTCGGATTCCGGGAAGGAGTTTTATTGAAAACAGTCTATTCCGGATCGGTGTCAATATTTACCTGTGACTCAAATTCGGAAGCTCATATTGGAAATAATCCGACCGAAAATAATTGCAGCAAATTTAGCATGAAAAGAAGTCCAAAAACTTTTAAATTGAAAAAAAAACACGACAAAAAGTTTTTGACTAGTCAAACTATTCCCTATCGTCAAAGTTTTAATCCTAACCGGAACAAAACCATATCATAAAAACTATAAATTCCGACCCAATTTTCACAAAGTGAGATACAAGTGTGAACAGACCGAGCTACAAGGATCGATTTGTGAGGCAAGAAGCTTAGATTGGGGGGTGTGCGGAACATGGTGGAGTCATTAAAATGTCTTCTGCTGAACCGAAAACCGAAACCAGTGGGAAAGTGTTACTAAAACCCGTATAAACTACTTGCGAAAACTTAACCAGAGTTGGCTCGTTTTGCTCGCCTTCAACATTTTGCTCCTCGGCTCGATAAAATGGTTGGCTTCTGACTTGGTTTGTGAGCGCTGTTATTGCTGTTGTTCATTAGAGAGATGACAAATATGCCATAAAACGGTGTAATGAACCAATTTCATCCCCCCTTACTTCCGCTGGCTCGAGAAGGATGTGTTATGTTGCAAAGTATTCATGTTTTCCAAATTGGTTTAACAAGAAAAACTAAAAGCATTTTTTTGCAAAACATTTTACAATTTGTCAGTGGAAGCCAATGAAAAATATTTCAAATTGTCAAAATTGTGAAATTTGTCAAACTTTTAAAATTGTCAAAATTGTCAAAATTGTCAAAATTATCAAAATTGTCAAAATTGTCAAAATTGTCAAAATTGTCAAAATTGTCAAAATTGTCAAAATTGTCAAAATTGTCAAAATTGTCAAAATTGTCAAAATTGTCAAAATTGTCAAAATTGTCAAAATTGTCAAAATTGTCAAAATTGTCAAAATTGTCAAAATTGTCAAAATTGTCAAAATTGTCAAAATTGTCAAAATTGTCAAAATTGTCAAAATTGTCAAAATTGTCCAAATTGTCAAAATTGTCAAAATTGTCCAAATTGTCAAAATTGTCAAAATTGTCAAAATTGTCGAAATTGTCAAAATTGTCAAAATTGTCAAAATTGTCAAAATTGTCAAAATTGTCAAAATTGTCAAAATTGTCAAAATTGTCAAAATTGTCAAAATTGTCAAAATTGTCAAAATTGTCAAAATTGTCAAAATTGTCAAAATTGTCAAAATTGTCAAAATTGTCAAAATTGTCAAAATTGTCAAAATTATCAAAATTGTCAAAATTGTCAAAATTGTCAAAATTGTCAAAATTGTCAAAATTGTCAAAATTCTGAAAGACGTCAAATATCTCACAGATTATGATTTGACATAAAAATAAAAGTTGTATATTTATATTTTTTTGTATTTGGCTAAATTTTTTTTTTTTAAAGTACAGTTATGATTTCTGTTTGTGTTTCGTTTTTTTGTTTCTTATACAGGATTACTTTTCGAGCTGATTATTCAAATCCTTTAATGTAAACTTGTGTTTGATTATCCTGATCAGTGGTAGAATTGTTTTTTTTTATTCCGAAAGCTCGTAGATAAGCACATTAAATTTTAATCACTCATCGTGCCGTACCAAACTCCAACGCTGAGTCATAATGATAGACCATTATGGCGATGAGATTGGAACATCGGTCAAAATTATGAGCAGTAACAGTGAGATAAAAAAAGGCGATAGAATAATGTATAAAAATAAAACCAATCCCAATCAAATCCATCAGTCCTGCAAAAATGCATATTTAAAAGGCAAATATTACGCCACAACGAAGCCCCCATTTGATGCGCCACAAAATTGACAGTTATTATTACTCATTAACATCACCCGGGCTAAATTGTGAACCGGTGTCCGACCATCATTCATCCCCCCTTACCGGGAACGGTATTCGGTTGACTCCGGGGTAAAGATTAAAAATACAATCTGAGGATGTTCCGGGAAGGACCAAATCCCGGCAAATGGATTCAACCATCCCATCTGATGACTGGGAATTTTGCCTCAGGTATACATCATGGACAGAGATAGACTCACACATGCGTGCACATCAAAATGGCCGACGTAAGCTCATAATTAAATATTTGATGTTTGAGTGATCTAAAATTTTGCGATTGGTTTTTCGAATCACAGTTTTACACTTAGTTTTTAAGCTCGTGAAACCATTCGAACTACAATCTAAAATTAGAACTCAGCATGTAATTAACGAATGGTTGTAATTTTCAAATAACTAACTTTTGAACGATCCCATCAACGATAAGTGGAAAGTGCTTGGCTGTTGGGTGACTGGCGCGAAACATAAACATTCAAATTTTTCCAACTCAGCGAGCAAACTCGGAAAATAACAACAGCAAATATTGCAGCATCATGCAAAACACAAATTAACGACAACAACTGCCGACCAAAACCGTTTGCAATAATGAGAAAGAGAGAGAGCCAGGAAGAGAAACGGCAAATAAAAAGTGCCATTTCATCGGAAAATGGGTTTTCCGATCGTACAACTTCCTACCCTCTGACTCAATCAACAGTTTGCGGGGATCGATTTGAAGTTCTGAAACAAACAACAGCAAAAAAAACAGGAACAGATTCATCCCCCCTTTCCCCCTAGGCTGAATTTATCAAATTGAACCAGCACCCGTAAAATGCCCCATTTCGTCAAGGAAAAAAATTCAATAATGAAGCCATTTACCGAATTTACTGCCGCCATTTTGCTGCTGCTACTGCCGCTTTTCAGGCGAAATTTTGACGGGTGTGCTGAAAGGTTTCGCCGAAAGGAGATCCAAGGTGATTGTTGTTCCGATTTTATTTGCTCCAGAAGCCCGTGGATGGTTGCCGATTGATCTGAAAATAGACAAGAATTTAAAAAAAATTAGAAAAGGACTTTCGTCACTTTTTATCACATTCCAATGGAAAATAGAAAAGATATAGCATCTTTAGCATACTGGGAGAAATATTCGATGCTAAAGTGAAAAATTGTTTGTTTACGCCACATTTTGGTAATTTTTTCGATAAGTTCCACCTCGTTGGGAATGATCTAAGTTGGGGACAGGTGCTGCAAACTGCACCCTATTATTTCTAGGGGAAAAACTTGTACTAATTGGCCAGAACCGTTGCCAAGTTAAATCCGTGTCCATCGGAATTTGAAACCAACCGAAGAATCATCCAAAACACATCCGGTGTGGTGGTGCAAAAATGACCGGTCCAATTATTTCACTGCCAGGTTTGTCGACTAGATGAATCACCCTCTAATTGAGGTGATATTTCTGTATCAATTGTGACTCACAATTTGTGAGTTTTTCGTCGGGTTTCGGATCTGGCAATAGTTGGGTGCTTCTAATTTATGAATGAACAAGTGAAATGATGCCACTACACTCTGGTGCTGACGATGCTGCTGATGATGATGGGGTGCTTTAGTTCGCTAGAAAAACACTAATGAAACGATTGAAGAATCGATAGCAAACGTGCCGACACTTGACCTGAGCGAGCGGTTGCCTTTGATGATCATCCCGGAGCACTAGAAATTTCCACCGGGAGGCCAAAACACCACCGAAAACTTCTCCCAACAGATCAAATGCATATTTTGTGTGAACACTCCAGCAACTCAACTGCCATTCAGTCAAACCGGGCAGAGATCAAACCACATTTCAAAACCAGACAGACCATCAACAACAAAAAAAAAATACCCGAGGACACGAAACGGAAAATTAAAACATTCATTCACGGGTTAATTCATTCGATGAAAAATGCCGGCAACACGAAAGAGCGACGGGAAAAGCAGACGAGAACACTCAACCCAAATTCACTCTTAAAATACACATGATTTTTCACTTAAAAACAAGGATCCAGTGATTTTCTTCCATTCAAGTGCGACATATACATTTCACTTGGCAGTCACTTAAATTGCAAGTGAATTCATCCACATTCACTTCAGTCGTCACTTGAATTTGAAGTGAGAAAAAATATTCACTTCCCCATCACTTGAATTTCAAGTGAATGTCGGGTTGTAATTGTGTTTATTTTCAGAGTTCAAAATGGCAAATTCTAAAGAGCAGCTTGTGCTGGATTTGGATTTTCCCAATTCTTTAATAGGCGATTTTGGCGGTAGTTTGTGTTAAACGTGATGTGAGAAAAAGTTGTTTAAAGGAGTTATCATGCTTCAGCTTGTGGGTTGAACTGGGCAGTTTTTTTGGTTTGCAGCAGGGAAGATTTAGAAGTCGCACTATCCGCAGTAACCGATCTGCCTTGGGATTACGATGGAATTTTCCAACCAATAAATTTATGGCGAAAGCGTAATGTAAGTATTTGAAATCGAAGTGCTGTTCTATAAATGTTATTTTATTTAAAAATGCGAGAGATAATTAACTAGAAACTTACTTAGAAATTCAGATAAATTTCACTCGAACGTCATAGTGTAGTTCACTTGACCGGTCACTTAAGTGAATTCACTTGACCCATTACTTAAAATTCAAATGAAATTACGTATGGCGAGAATTTACTACAGATGTCACTTATTTTTTAAGTGAAAATTATTTTGGGTGAAGGAAACCGACAGAAAAAAATCAATCACCTAGCAAGACAGAGAGCAACCTCACCAAGCCAAGCCAGAATGAAATGTGTTTATGACAAGTGGTGGGAGGAAGCACCAACAAAATCGGGGGAAAGGGTGACAAAGTTTGGCAACAGGAACGAAGCAAAGTACCATGGCGAAGGAGGGCAGGAAGGAAGGGGACACTTTGAAAATAAACAGTTTCGCGGAACGGTCTTGTTGGCAGTTGAACAACAACAAATCATAAATTTTGACCCCAAGCACCCGCTCCCCAGAAACAGGTGCCTGATTTTAGTCCCTGGATGGCGGTGAGAGTGGAAGTATCTTGATCAAGCAAACCAACTACCCGAGCAAACTTTGATGCCTCTTCTGTAACCAAAATGATCTATCAAAACCAGAATGATAGCATAATTGAGCGTCACGATTCTCCCGATGGCAAAATCAGCTTTCAAGAAACTATCAGTATATTGAATAATTATAGCAAACCAACACCAAAATAAAGCATCGAATGCTAAATGATAGCACTTTAAGGTGTAGAATCATCCACGATAGCTAAACAAGACATCAATATGGTTAATTTATTTTCAGAAAAGGGAACAACATTTTATGCTATCGGATTTAAAAATGAATTTTTATGTAAACCATCTTATATGGTAAAACCATCTTATTTAGCAAGCCTTTTTCAAGAAATGTTGAAAGAACAGCGATGCCAAATTTTGATCTTATTCGACACCAAAAATTGGCACCGCTGTACATTCAAAGTGCAATTTTAAATGGTAGTAAAACGAGGTATCATTAAGGTATCAGTGAATCCTACACTTGGCATGACTATGGTATATTTTCACATATAAATATTGAAACCCAAATTTTGGCATTGAACCACCTTTATTTCTGTCAAATTTTACTTTCATGGCATGATAGCAAAATATGATATAATTTTGCCATAAAAGTCTCCTCGGGTAACGTTTTAAGATTCTTTGGATTCTGAACTTCTCCACCCCAATAACCCTTTTCACATTCCATTTGATAGTTTGATGACTGTTTGTTATCTATGGAAGCATAGTTTATTTTAAATTAAAAAAAATGTGTGTACGAAATTGTTGTACTTTTCATACTATAAGTTTTGTTTAGTTCGATTCGTTAAGTTCGTCAAATGAATGACAACTTTTTCAACCAATACATTCAAATGTTTTTTAATGCCCAGTCGATAAATTGAACCCATCTAACAGCATCACGCCTGTTCAATTCAAACCATTTTCACTATAATATTCATTCATTTATTTAGTGGCATATTCTCATGATATCTATTCTAATATATTTATAATTTATTTTTCAATTCGTGTATTACTACCCGCCTCTACTCTTCAACACTCTTTTCCTTAATTCTGAAGTTGAATTGCAATTTTTAAATTTTTTGGTAGTTTAATTCATTCTCTCATTTGCCCCTCGTTTTTCTTCTCTGTGTTCCTCTCTTTTATTTTTTTGTTAAATTTATATATTTTATTTACTTTTTCTTATTGCATTTTTTTTATATCTCCTGATTTTTTTTCATCCACATTTATTTTCAATATTATCTAATTTTTTTCCTTCTTTCTTTTCTCTTAGTTGTTTTTTGTTTTCAATCTTATTTCCAATCTGAGCTCTTTCCTTTCTTTAGTTATCTGAAACCATTTTTCCTTTTCTTCTTAGTCCCCCTTTATTAAATTTTATCATTGTTCTTGGTTTTCCTTTTCTATGATGTCGTACATCTTTTTTCTCCAAATCTCTTTTAATCCGGCTTTATTTCTCATTTATCTGTTCATTCTTTTCCGTATCTCTATTCAATTCTAATCTCTTCCTCTTTTTCTGTCCTTGTCTCTTTTCTTTGTTTTCTGAATTTTTTTTATTCTCACAGCTCAAGTCTTTTATCTCCCTTCTCCCTCATCTCTCTTCTGTCGTTAGTATTTTTTTGAATCTTGTTTTAAAAAAAAAATAAAATAAAATAAAAGCTTTTTTTCCTATCATTTGGCTTGGTTATTGTTTTACTCCTTTTCTTTTTTTTTTTTTTTAATTTTCCTTACTTTTTGGATCTAATTTCTATTCACCAATGGTAACTTTCTCATTTTTCTCCACTGGCTCTTCTTTTTTTTAAATTTTTGATTATGTTAATTTTTCAGTAATTGTAATTTCTTTCCAGTTTGCTTTTTTATACATTACAATTCTCATTGTTTTCCTTCTTCCCTCATCTAATTTTTGTTGGAATTCTTTTCTTTCCATTCTTTTTTAACTTCCTATACATTATCTCTATTTTGGGATTTCATTTTCAACCATGCATTTAAATGTCTTATTCATTATCGTTTCTCAACTTCTTATTTCTCAATCTTCTGTATTGTTTTTCCCCTACCTTTTTCTTACTTCAGGATTTTTCTTTCCTTTGATGTCTTCAATAATCATCCGAGTCTATCTGCGTTTTTTATCAACTTTTTTTTTCTCTGTATCTCTAATCAATTCTTTTATTTTCTCTTCTTGGCGATCTTCCTCTTTATTCTCCTTTCTTTGAAGAAATTTTACTGGTTCTAATAATTCAATTTTTTCATTTCCTGCTTTCTTTAAATCTCTTCCCTTTTCCATTTTTTCTTTGTTATTTGACCTTGATTCTATCTAGTTAGCATTTCCATTATTATAGTTTATTATATTATTCTTTTGCTTCCCTTCCTTCCATTTATTTTTAATTATTCATTCTTTATCTTCTTTATGGTCACCATTTTTTTGTTTGATTCTTCTTCATCTGTACGCTTTCACTTCTCTTTTTCTTTTCTATTTTTCTTAATAGTATCAGTAATCTTATCTGTCTTCTAGATTTTCAATTTTTAATAATTTTTAATGTCTTTTTTGTCAATTCGGCTTTTAAACTAAGTTGAGTTGCTCCTCTGAAAACCAAGCAATGTACCGAGTCTTTAATAGGTTAAATATCATAATTATATTAGAGTCTTGGATCCGAGCAGTGTTACGAAATCTCATGAGATTGAGTTTTTTCTCGAGTTAAATTTTTCCTTTTTAATTATCAATGTGATGTTAATTTATCTTATGGTGAGCATCACAAAAAAATAACTGCCTTAAATTTTGACGTTTTCTTAGCCTGAGAGTCACAAACAGAAATCCAACTTTTTTGAAGGCGGAGATGCCAGATGTTTCCGATGAAAGACGGATGTTTCCGATGGAGGACTAAGAGATAACAATTCGCAAAGTCCTTATAAATAATCGTCAGAAATACAAAAAGTTTTCCAGTTTAGAAGAAACCAAAGAAAACCACAACTTTTTTAAATAATGCCAGTTACACAATGTAAACGTTGAATGTGAATGAAAGTTTTTATTTTAAATCATGTTTCTGTAGACTATACACTAACAATTTCAGTATTATCATGACTTTTACGAATTTGATTATCATATTTCTGTTTTAGGCAGATGAAAGTTTTACTGGATGAACAACAGAAACTTATAACCACACTAAGCACTGAAATACTTTATTCTGGTATAATAAGTCTCGCATCGTATTCGGAAGATTGAAGACATGGAACTTATGAAATTGTACAACTCCGATAAGTAATGTACTTTAAAGTATGTTAAATACGTTGATGCAAAATTTTGCATTTTCGTCATGGACAAAGAATCGCAAATATTGAAATACTTCAGCTCAAAATTCTTAAAAAAAAGCACAATGACTTAAAGTGCTTTCCAGAATGAACATATACAAATTTCCTAGCCATCACAACAAACTAGAAACAAAATCATCAAAATCTGAATAGCTACATATTTCATTATTTTGAATATAAACGCAAAGACAACTTAGCTGGGAAATACCAAAATTCAGTATTGTAAACACTGGGCCAAATTTTTCAAATTAAGTATTTTTGAACTATTGGAAGTGTTGTGTCAATATGGTAGGACAAAGATTCATGATTTTATTTATAGCATTTGAGCAATGCTTCTACTTATTGCGGCAGCCGAAAAAACGGAGTTGAAATTCTTAGGTAGCTATGTAGAGTTTAATACTTAAAAAGAAAATAATTCCTTAATCTTCCAAACAAATTGTTAATTTTGGAAACATATTTATTACATTTGCAAAAAAAAGTTTACAGCCAACGAAATAAAATAAACTTTATTAAAAAGTACTTAATTTTTTTTCCTATCAAATGAAAGTGGCAGTTTGTAGTTTCTATCCAAACAATTTAACTTTTTTGTTTTAAATTAAAAAAAAATTAAAATGATATTCTATGAATTTTGAAGATTTTTTTCATCAAAAAAATGAAAGCCGTTTTTTGTTAACATCAGTCCACAAATATGTTTCGAATCTTATTTTGATTGACGTGATGCTTTGAATTCCCTGTAGGAAATTTCTGAAGCAGAAAACATGACCGTTGCACCAAAAAGTAGGATATGATTTATAGCAGCATTTATAATGTCCAATAAATTAATCTATTCTATTAAGAGTGTTTCTAGAAGATTTATACCATTCTTCATAGAAAAAAGAATATGTCAGAAATTATAATGTGCCATACCAAGATCGATTAAATATTTCTTTCTATAGTTTGGAGTAGGGGAGAGGCGGGCTATATGCGCATATTAAGGAAAACACTCATTTTCTCCCATATTCCGATAGATAGGAGCCTGAAAACTATATGCACATGAGCGGACATCTGTTTTCTATACGTAAGAGCAATTTTTCTGTTTATATCTCTTACAGTTTTTGTGAAAATAATTTTCTAATAAAAGAAGTCAAAATAGCCGATTTCCGAAACCGGCGGGCTAAATGCGCATATTTATGTTTTAAGCTATATTTCATTTACACTCGTAATATTTTGAAATTATTTAATTGAAAATGGTAGAAACGGATGTTAGGCATACGTCAAGGCTGAAATTTTGGTGAAATTTTTTACATCACTAGTTCTTTTGCATGAAACATAGTTAAGTATGCCATATGGCCATATTTCATGGTAATATTTTGTTCATATTGTATTTTTATCGGATCAGTATGAACTTCATGAAGTTCTTCTTTTTTCGCTGTAAGATCGTGATTTGAGCGTAGATTTAATGTTTAAATGATAGAAAGTAAAAAATTTATAAGACTAATCTATTTTTCTTGATATAGGCATTTAACCTGCCTTGATATGGGCATTCAGAACCTGTCTCGTATTCCAATATCTTATCATCTACAACTTTGCCAAAAGCTTCAATTTGTTGAATTTCCGATTTCCAGATGAATAAGAAAGAAAAACCATTAAAATTTTTGTTCACAGAATCTGTACGTACGATAATTAAAGTTCAATATATTATAACAAAACTGACCAAAATCTTGTTTGAATTTTTAATTTTTTTCGACTTTATATAACAATTTAATTTTTTCATGTCATGTGTTAAAAGCGTACTACCCTCAAACTGGACTGATTAGATATGATGAATCTCTAGCCATATCGTCAATTGGCTGTATGCGCATATTACCTAACATGCGCATTTAGGAACACTTCCCCCTAATTGTCTAATCGCTTTTTTTTGCTAAGCTGACTCCCTTACTACTCATTTCTTGAGAATCATCTTATGAGCCTCTTCGACAAATGCATCATAAATTAGTTGTTCTTGTTTTTGTGTGCGTTTAAAAATGCCCTCTGAAGTGGTCTTTGTGAAATTTATAATCTTAAAGATATGATTCGAGGATTGTTTTTTTTAAGTGTTTATTTACACATTTTAGAATACATGAATAAAGACAAAAATCTGGAAATATGAAGTTTGAACCAAATAAAGATTATTATAAGGAAAATTGAACGTGATTAATAATTCCAAATTTACATACATATCTCTTTTTCGTAAACTTCATGATCTAAAGAAAAACATAAAAGATTTGATGATTGTGATCCAAATACAGCTAAACAAGTCTTACTCCTTTGGATGTCAGCTTAGGTTCCACGAGCATTAATGCTTTTGGTATTTCAAAGTTTTCAATCAATTTCAATAATAAAAGGGCTTTGCAAAATTTGTTTAATTATAAAACATTATTCTTAAAATTTGATCACAATATTTTCGGTAGCTCAAAAGTTTTAAGCTTAAGGAATTTAAATACAAAACTCTGGTGTTTCGTGGCCTAAATTCCTTCCCGGTCCTTTATGTGATAATAATATTTTTCATCGGAAGTGCTCAAAACCAAACAGAGTATTCCATCGAAACCGATACTTAAAGCTGGACAAAATTCTCTGTGAATCCAAGTCTTTCATCGGAATATCAAATAATCAACCAAGTGTTAATCGGAATAACATTTATATTTTAGGCTCCCGAAAAACATTTCATAATTATTTTTATTAAACTTGATCAAAAAATTTCGTTTTAGTAGTTTTATTAAAAAAAAATTATAAAACAATTTGTTAATTTTTCGAAAAGACAAATAAAGTGAATAAAACCGGGCCTAATCCGGGTTTTTATCAATAAATTTTGGACAACCAGGTCGGACTTTTTCCAAACTATGTATTCATTATCCGGTTAATCTGGTAGCCTTGATTGGATTATTTTTTAATGGAAAATCAAAAAGTGATGAAACTAGCATTTCGCCTGTTCGGTTTTAAAAATTATTACTTATTTTAAACGTAGCAAATTAGGAACGATTAGTTATTAGTTGTTAAGAAAATACAAGAAAATAATCTACCACATTGTAACAATAAAAAAGATAGTAAACACGCTAGGAATGAATGACACCATTGTTAAAATCCCGAAAATAAATATATTAAAAAAAAAGATAGTAATCTAACGTTGCAAGGATGACATCAGGAAATCATAATTATAATAATTTTCCTTATATTTATTCAATAAAACATTTGTAATATTTGCCAATATTGTCATTTTTGTTTGGTCTTTTTTTGTAATTTTTGTAATTTTTGTAATTTTTGTAATTTTTGTAATTTTTGTAATTTTTGTAATTTTTGTCATTTTTGTCATTTTTGTCATTTTTGTCATTTTTGTCATTTTTGTCATTTTTGTCATTTTTGTCATTTTTGTCATTTTTGTCATTTTTGTCATTTTTGTCATTTTTGTCATTTTTGTCATTTTTGTCATTTTTGTCATTTTTGTCATTTTTGTCATTTTTGTCATTTTTGTCATTTTTGTCATTTTTGTCATTTTTGTCATTTTTGTCATTTTTGTCATTTTTGTCATTTTTGTCATTTTTGTCATTTTTGTCATTTTTGTCATTTTTGCCATTTTTGTCATTTTTGTCATTTTTGTCATTTTTGTCATTTTTGTCATTTTTGTCATTTTTGTCATTTTTGTCATTTTTGTCATTTTTGTCATTTTTGTCATTTTTGTCATTTTTGTCATTTTTGTCATTTTTGTCATTTTTGTCATTTTTGTCATTTTTGTCATTTTTGTCATTTTTGTCATTTTTGTCATTTTTGTCATTTTTGTCATTTTTGTCATTTTTGTCATTTTTGTCATTTTTGTCATTTTTGTCATTTTTGTCATTTTTGTCATTTTTGTCATTTTTGTCATTTTTGTCATTTTTGTCATTTTTGTCATTTTTTGTCATTTTTGTCATTTTTGTCATTTTTGTCATTTTTGTCATTTTTGTCATTTTTGTCATTTTTTGTCATTTTTGTCATTTTTGTCATTTTTGTCATTTTTGTCATTTTTGTCATTTTTGTCATTTTTGTCATTTTTGTCATTTTTGTCATTTTTGTCATTTTTGTCATTTTGTCATTTTTGTCATTTTTGACATTTTGTCATTTTTGTCATTTTTGTCATTTTTGTCATTTTTGTCATTTTTGTCATTTTTGTCATTTTTGTCATTTTTGTCATTTTTGTCATTTTTGTCATTTTTGTCATTTTTGTCATTTTTGTCATTTTTGTCATTTTGTCATTTTTGTCATTTTTGTCATTTTTGTCATTTTTGTCATTTTTGTCATTTTTGTCATTTTTGTCATTTTTGTCATTTTTGTCATTTTTGTCATTTTTGTCATTTTTGTCATTTTTGTCATTTTTGTCATTTTTGTCATTTTTGTCATTTTTGTCATTTTTGTCATTTTTGTCATTTTTGTCATTTTTGTCATTTTTGTCATTTTTGTCATTTTTGTCATTTTTGTCATTTTTGTCATTTTTGTCATTTTTGTCATTTTTGTCATTTTTGTCATTTTTGTCATTTTTGTCATTTTTGTCATTTTTGTCATTTTTGTCATTTTTGGCATTTTTGTCATTTTTGTCATTTTTGTCATTTTTGTCATTACTGTATCAATCTCATTTCGATGTTTGTTTGTTTTTTCATTCATTGTTTCTTTTGGTGGTTTATGGTATTTTTATGTTTTTCATTAACTTCAAATTAAAAAAATTCGTTTCCATCGAAAAACCGCCGCTACCTCAAGTTTGAAGTTCCAAACAAACAGAAAAATAATTCAACTTTCAAACAAGACATCACACTCAGCGCTGTATGAGAGGGATGGGGGAAAAATAAACTCCGGGAAAATATTCAAACGCGTGAACATCTCATAATTTCATCTCATCATGTTTTTTTTTGTCCCCCACTCGGTCGGTGTTGATGTTTGAGTTTTGAGTCGTTTGGACTACTTCTGAGACATGTGGGTAAATCAGGGACCAGCAAAAAGATGAAAAAAAAAAACGATTTTTACTTCTGCCCCACCCTCAGTTCTAAAAAGCATCTCGGTGTAATGATCATCATTGTATTTATTTGGATGGTTTTTGCGTGATAAATTTGTTTGTGGTTTGACGAGTGTTTGATTTTGTTGCCGTTTCCATCGTTTTTTTTTTCTTCTTTCCGACTAATCCGTATGGTTTTTAGAGAAGGTACAAGTGAGGCATCAGATTCGGGGAAATGGAAAAGCAGAAGGAAGACATTCAATATGGCAGCAAGAGTAGCGCTTGATTTGTGATGTTTGCCGACCCTCAGAGATGATGATGATGGCGCTCGGCTTTTACGAGTGTTGAAATGATGCTCGAAATGTGTGTTTGGTTTGGTTTTAGGGAGGTTTTTTTTTCTGCTCTCTCAGTTGGCCTCATCTCCCGTATTGATGGCCGATGTTTTTCACTCGAGAGACGAAAAAAATCACTCCGCTTGATTATGTGTGATTAGTTTCCGGAAGAGGCTGGACGGCGAATCGTGGCCCAGAATGGGGGGATGCTAACCGAATAAAGATAAATGGGTATCATAAATAATCATTAATGGAATGATTGGCCGGTGGCAGATGTGATTCATAACAGTTTCCTACCGATAATTGATTTACCGGTGGCGCTTCCGTTCGAGATTGACAATTTTTTTTCTCGCTGTGGCCCCATATGTTATTGACTGTTAATTTGATCGATTAAAAAAAAGTGAAACTACCCACTTACTGCCCTACTAAAAACCTTTTTAAACACGCCGATTAAATTTATTTGGTAGTCATTTCCATTAGTTTAATTTTTTTTGTGTTTTCTCCTATTTGAATTTTGATATTCGTTTTCATTAAACACCTCGATAAAATTTCAACCTTTTGCATTCATTTTCTTTTATAACTCAAGGCAACAAAAATCACATCCTTTCGAGAAGTAAAAATGTTTTTTTTTAAATATTGACAAGTTTGGATGCGCTGATTCTTAACATGCACTTATTTGTTTCCTAACAACTCTTGTTTTAGAGAAAAAATTTGAAAATTTGTGAAAATGCATAACAAATTTCTACTTTTATTTGGCAAAACTATCGAACATCACAAAGATATCTTAATGATTTCTCAACTCTTTGAAATATGAAAGTTTTGACGAAATTTTAAAGAAGATTTAAACAAAAAACATTTTTTGGTATTTTTAAGAGCACAAGTCGAATCGTTTTGCAGTCTTCATCAAAGTTGTTAAATGAGTTCAATATAAATTTTTCAGATATTCTAAGACTTTCCTGAATAATGTCAGCAAAAGTTCAAATGTTATCTCTTCTTATTAAAAAAAATGGTAAAATAAAATTTTCTTCCTGTATCCTTTACACTAGCAAATCTAAGCGAGATCTACATCCTTGATAGAATCGCTTTAAGATTTAAAATCAGCTTTATGTTTTCATGTAGGTTTAAAAGATTTATTCTCATTGTTGAACAATTTTTGTGTTCATTTCTATGAACTTGTTTTCATTTCCATTCACTTACATGCAAGCTTTTTATGGACATTTTTGTAGATGAACTTCTTTAATTTTATTTTCATTTATCTTCATTTTCAATTTTTCATATGAAATTGATTTTTTTTTTGGTTCAATTATTTTTTTTATTATTAGTCTTATTTATTCATTTTAATTATTATTTTTATATATGCGTAGTAATTTGTTTTTAGTTTTGTACATTTTTATTCAATTTTTCAAATTTCATTTTCATTTATTTTTATTTATTTGAAATATAATTTATTTCGAATCACACTTGTAATTTTTTTTCCATTTTTTTATCATATCGTTTCATTGTTTTAAGTTCATGCATTTTTTTATTTTCAGTTTTTTCATTCCATTGATTTATTTTATTCGTTTTATTGATTTTTCTCATTTTAAGTCTATTTTTGTTAATTTTGATACTTCTATTAATCATTCAATTGAGTTTATTATTCTCATTTTTTTTTTCTAATTTATTCATTGAAATCATGCTCAGGAACTAATAATTGTTTTCTCTTCTCTCTGGAGCCACTGATAAGATTTTCATTGATTTTTATTCTTCTTCTAACATTTTCGACTCCTTTTTATTCTTTTTGGCTCTTTTCGACTGTTTTTGCCTTTTTTCTTGCATTTTTGCTCTTTTTGACTCATTTTGACGCACTTTTTTTTTGTTATTGACTCCTTTTTTAACCGTTTTGGTTTTTTTTACTCTTTTTGACTCCTTTTGACTCTGTTTGACTCTTTTTGACTCTTTTTGACTCTTTCTGACTCTTTTTGACTCTTTTTGACTCTTTTTGACTCTTTTTGACTCTTTTTGACTCTTTTTGACTCTTTTTGACTCTTTTTGACTCTTTTTGACTCTTTTTGACTTTTTTTGACTCTTTTTGACTCCTTCTGACTCTTTTTGACTCTTTTTGACTTTTTTTGACTCTTTTTGACCCTTTTTGACTCTTTTTGACTCTTTTTGACTCTTTTTGACTCTTTTTGACTCTTTTTGACTCTTTTTGACTCTTTTTGACTCTTTTTGACTCTTTTTGACTCTTTTTGACTCTTTTTGACTCTTTTTGAATCTTTTTGACTCTTTTTGACGCAACTTGACTGTTTTTGACTCTTTTTGACTCTTTTTGACTCTTTTTGACTCTTTTTGACTCGTTTTGACTCTTTTGGACTCTTTTAGACTCTTTTTGATTCTTTTTGATTCTTTTTGACTCTTTTTAACTCTTTTTGACATCTTTGTTTCTTTTGAATCTATTGACTCTTTTTAACTCTTTTTACTCTATTTTACTCTTTTTGACTCTTTTTGACTCTTTTTGACTCTTTTTGACTCTTTTTGACTCTTTTTGACTCTTTTACTCTTTTTTACTCTTTTAGACTTTTTTTGACTATTTTTAACATCTTCGAATCTTTCGAGTGTTTTTGATTTTTTTTTACTTGTTTTGACATTTTTTTAGTCTTTTTGCTAATTTTTACTATTTTTGACTCTTTTTGACCCTTCTTTACAACACTTTTCGACTCTTTTGGCTCTTTTTGATTCTTTTTGATTTTTTCGACTCATTTTGATTCTTTTTGATTCTCTTTTACGCTTTTGGATTTTTTCGTTCTTTTTTTTTACTCTTTTTGATTCTTTTTGACTCTTTTGGAGTCTTTTTGAATCTTTTTCCTATTTATTTAATTTTTTATGACTCTTTATGACTCGTTTTGACTCTTTTAGACTCTTTTGGACTCTTTTTGTTTCTTTTTGTTTTTTTTTACTCTTTTTGACTCTTTTGAGTCTTTTTGACTTTTTTTAACTCTTTCTGACAATTTTAACTCCTTTAGAGTCTATTTGACTCTTTTTGATTATCTTTTTAATTTTTTTAACTCTTTTTGACATTATTTTTTTATTTGACACTTTTCAACTCTTATCACTTTTTTTACACTTTTCGAATCTTTTCGACTCTTTTTGACTCTTTTTGACTTTTTTTGACTCTTTTTGACTCTTTTTGACTATTTTTGACTCTTTTTGACTTTTTTTTGACTCTTTTTGACTCTTTTTGACTCTTTTTGACTCTTTTTGACTTTTTTTGACTCTTTTTGACTCTTTTTGATTTTTTTTTACTCTTTTTGACTCTTTTTGAATCTTTTTGACTCTTTTAGACTCATTTTGATTCTTTTTTACATCTTTGACTCTTTTGAGTCTTTTTGACTCTTCTTAACTCTTTTTGACTTTTTTTTACTCTTTTTGACTCTTTTGTCTCTTTTTGACTCTTTTTGATTTTTTTTTAAATTTTTGTACTGTCTTTTACTCTTTTTGACTGTTTTTGAATCTTTTCGACATCTTTGAATCTTTTGAGTCTTTTTGATTTTTTTTAACTCTTTTTGACTGTTTTAGTCTTTTTGACTCTTTTCACTAATTTTTACTATTTTACAACATTTTTACTTCTTTACAACACTTTTTGACTCTTTTTGGCTCTTTTTGCCTCTTTTTTATTTTTGCGACTCTTTTTGATTCTTTTTTATTCTCTTTTACGGTTTTGGTTTTTTTTTGTACTTTTTTTTGACACTTTTTGTTTCATTTTGACTCTTTTTGACTTTTTTGACTCTTTTTGACTCTTTTTGACTCTTTTAGACTCTTTTTGACTCTTTTTGACTCTTTTTGACTCTTTTTGACTCTTTTTGACTCTTTTTGGCTTATTTTGACTCCTATTACTTCTTTTTGACTCTTTTTGAGTCTTTTTGATTCTTTTTGACTCTTTTTGACTCTTTTTGACTCTTTTTGACTCTTTTTGGCTGTTTTTGACTCCTATTACTTCTTTTTGACTCTTTTTGAGTCTTTTTGATTCTTTTTGATTCTTTTTGATTCTTTTTAAATCTTTTTGACTCTTTTCTACTCATTTTGACGTTTTTCGACTCTTTTTGACTCTTTATGACGCTTTTTGACTCTTTTTGACTCTTTTTGACTCTTTTTGACTCTTTTTGACTCTTTTTGACTCTTTTTGACTCTTTTTGACTCTTTTTGACTCTTTTTGACTCTTTTTGACTCTTTTTGACTCTTTTTGACTCTTTTTGACTCTTTTTGACTCTTTTTGACTCTTTTTGACTCTTTTTGATTCTTTTTGACTCTTTTTGACTCTTTTTGACTCTTTTTGACTCTTTTTGACTCTTTTTGACTCTTTTTGACTCTTTTTGACTCTTTTTGACTCTTTTTGACTCTGATTGACTCTGTTTTGACTCTTTTTGACTCTTTTGGACTCTTTTTGACTCTTTTGACTTTTTTTGACTCTTTTTGACTCTTTTTGACGTTCTTTTTCACTCTTTATGACTCTTTTTGACTCTTTTTGACTCTTTTTGACTCTTTTTGACTCTTTTTGACTCTTTTTGACTCTTTTTGACTCTTTTTGACTCTTTTTGACTCTTTTTGACTCTTTTTGATTCTTTTTGACTCTTTTTGACTCTTTTTGATTTTTTGACACTTTTTGACTCTTTTTGACTTTTTTTGACTCTTTTTGACTCTTTTTGACTCTTTTTAAATCCTTTGACTCTCTTTGACTCTTTTTGATTCTTTTTGACTCTTTTTCACTCTTTTTGACTCTTTTTGACTCTTTTTGACTCTTTTCGACTCTTTTTGACTCTTTTTGACTCTTTTTGACTCTTTTTGACTCTTTTTGACTCTTTTTGACTCTTTTTGACTCTTTTTGACTCTTTTTAACGATTTTTGATTATTTTTGACTCTTTTTGACTCTTTTTGTTTCTTTTTGACTCTGTTGAACTCTTTTGACTCTTCTGATATTTTTCTACTCTTTTTGATTCTTTTTTGACTCTTTTTTATTCTTCTTGAAGCTTATTGATTTTTTTTTGTCTTTTTTTGACTCTTTCTGACTCTTCTTGACTCTTTTCAACTTTCTTGACTCTTTTGTAATTTTTTTACTCTTTTTGACTCTTTTTTCACTCTTCTTGACACTTTTTGACTCTCTTTTACTCTTTTTGACTCTTTTTGACCCTTTTTGACTCTTTTGACTCTTTTTGACTCTTTTTGACTCTTTTTGACTCTTTTTGACTCTTTTTGACTCTTTTTGACTCTTTTTGACTCTTTTTGACTCTTTTTGACTCTTTTTGACTCTTTTTGACTCTTTTTGACTCTTTTTGACTCTTTTTGACTCTTTTTGACTCTTTTTGACTCTTTTTGACTCTTTTTGACTCTTTTTGACTGTTTTTGACTCTTTTTGACTCTTTTTGACTCTTTTTGACTCTTTTTGACTCTTTTCGACTCTTTTTGACTCTTTTTGACTCTTTTTGACTCTTTTTGACTCTTTTTGACTCTTTTTGACTCTTTTTGACTCTTTTTGACTCTTTTTGACTCTTTTTGACTCTTTTTGATTCTTTTTGACTCTTTTTGACTCTTTTTGATTTTTTCACACTTTTTGACTCTTTTTGACTTTTTTTGACTCTTTTTGACTCTTTTTGACTCTTTTTAAATCCTTTGACTCTTTTTGACTCTTTTTGATTCTTTTTGACTCTTTTTGACTCTTATTGACTCTGTTTTGACTCTTTTTGACTCTTTTGGACTCTTTTTGACACTTTTGACTCTTTTTGACTCTTTTTGACTCATTTTTATTCTTCTTGGCTCTTTTCAACTCTTTTTGACTCTTTTTGACTCTTTTTGACTCTTTTTGACTCTTTTTGACTCTTTTTGACTCTTTTTGACTCTTTTTGACTCTTTTTGACTCTTTTTGACTCTTTTTGACTCTTTTTGACTCTTTTTGACTCTTTTTGACTCTTTTTGACTCTTTTTGACTCTTTTTGACTCTTTTTGACTATTTTTGACTCTTTTTGACTCTTTTTGACTCTTTTTGACTCTTTTTGACTCTTTTTGACTCTTTTGACTCTTTTTGATTCTTCTTGACTCTTTTTTATTCTTTTTTATTCTTTCTGAGTTTTTCGTCACTCTTTGGTACTTTCTGACTTTTTTCGACACTTACTAATTCTTTGTTTATACTTTTTGACTCTTTTTGACAGTTGGGAAAGTTGGACAGTTTGAACAAACGTTACACGATGTTCAATATTTTTTGCTTGAATTGATAAATGCGATTTCTTTAGAATAAGTAGAGTGCTAAGAACATTCTTAGGAAAAATGAATTGTTCCCCTTTTAAGCATTGAAACTCCTCATCTAATCGTCCACGATAAGAAGAAAAAAGCCATACGACGGAAGGTCAGCAAAATGTTCGTCGTAAATCAATCCACCACCATCTTCATCACTTTCAGCAGCAGAATCATCTCGAGCCGAACCAAAGACGGGCAAGTGTGCCGCCAAATCGTGTGCCCCACCCAAAGACAATCAATCTGGCACCATTTTGTTGCAACTACAAAAGTGCTCCCGGTCGAGTCGAAAACCGAACATGTCACACACGTTCAAATCGTAGACGCATTTTATGACCGTAACTACATGAACGTGACAGATCCGAGAACTCTCCAACTCCCTGCCCTCGTAAAAAAAAATCTTGCCCCCTCTTGTCGCCCTTTTTTGTGTCGTTTTCTGGGTGAACGAGACTCGTAAATTTTAATTCTTCGGCAGTATCAGCAGTGCTGCCAGACCATCTTTTTTTAAATTTTAATTATCAAATTTAAATTCTAACATCTTCTAAGATGTTGACTTTTCCATTCCCCAAAAAATTTTCCTGATTCAACGAAATTTTCCAACTTTGGCAACCCCACTGTGGCTGAACTTCGATTTTCTGACGATTTCGTCAGCACCTTGACGTAAATTTTTGTTATGACTCCCAGCGGTCTCTCTTTCACTCTCGACCAACGATTGTCACCTTCGTTTTGGCGTTTTATTTTAACAGTTACAGTTTTTTTTATGACCGTTTGCGTAGCTCTTAATTCGATTCGGCAAACACGCTCACTTCTTCGCTCGATTTGCCGGCCAAGTGAATTATGGGCCCCGTTTTGTGATTTAATATAATCATCAAAAGAGGGCACGGAATCATAACTTGGAGGGGCGAACGTCGTTTTGCGGGACAAAAATGTGGAGAATGAGAGGGAAATTATTTTAAGTGGATCTAGCGCTACAAATTGCTCCAATCGGTGAAATCTATAGCCAAATTTGTGAGTTTGTTTTTTTGTCGGTTTTTATCCGATATTATTTCTCGTTTATTTTGTGCAATTTGACACTCCTGTCTGGGAGATCCATCTCTCGGATGAGAAAATTTTGCAAAGTACAATGTGTACTTTTTCCGGGTCGTCCCGTTTCGAAATTCTGGCCCAATGCCAAACTCGAGCTCAAAAAACTAAATCTGCAACATATAGTCATACCATACAGAAAGACTTTTTCCAACCCTCGAATAAAAAAAAAACAAAATGAGGAGGATTCGAGGAAGGGTGCTCGGGTAAAAATTCTTAACGCTATGATTAATCTCTCGATACATGTTTCGAATCTGTGTCGGTCGAGTTTTCCCGTCTATTTACATCGAGTTGTTTATTAATGTTTTTTTTTTCTTTTTGTATTTTTTTTTTCTATGCGAATAATGAGATGATGAGTCACTTAATGAGAGAAAAGGTACTGTTTGTCGCGAATAAACGAATATCAATCCGATGCCAAAACATGGCTTTCGGTTGACACACTATCGCAGATTATTATCGTTGCAAATGATGCCAAAAGATGACCAATTTTTTGTAGCATTGGTTGCTTTTAACAATAGCCGGTAATTGAGCAAAATGTCTTTTAGGTGTGACAAAAAAAAAATTATAACTCGAGATTGATGTTGAAATTGGGCTCTTTGAACCAACGATCTTATGGTAAGTTTGAACCAACGAAGTTTGGTGTACGTTAATAAGTTTCCTCGCAAAAATGCTCTTTCGCTCTTTTCAACATCTGTAAATTTTCTCCTCACTTCTCTATCCATCTTTATCAATTCAGAAAAATAAATTTACAAAGTTTTTATTTATTTTTACACTTTGCAAACTATTTAAAACTATTGATCTTTTTGTGTTTGGAATAAATTTCTTAAAAGTGGATAAATGAAACCGTCATCTCTCTTTTGAATTAAAATTTATTCTAATGATTAACGCGTAAAACTCTTGACGGAGTAAATTCTAATCTATTCTCACACCTAATAGAAAGATTGTGTATGAAAAAAGTTTTTTTTCTATTTTTTGACAAACATCATTTCCAACTGTTTCAAATGGTTTTCATGCGATTTTCATGATTTTAATATGAGCAAATAAAAAATTATCATTTGACGGATTGAATTTAATTGAACTCACAACTCATGAACTATGTATTAAAGTTGAAAAATTCAAATAAATGCATACAAGATCAGAAAGTTTTTGATTGTCAAAATCTTTTTTTCAAAGATTATCTCGTTAAACAATTTTTGAACTTTTTATCTTCATCCAGCTTAAAACAGAGATGGAATAGTATATATTTACTATTACTTTTTTTTTATTTATGTATGTATGTATGTATGTATGTATGTTTGTATGTGTGTATGTATGTTTGAATGTATGTTTGAATGTGTGTATGTATGTGTGTATGGGTCCCCCGTCGATAGCAAGGTCCAACCTTTGTCTGTGTGGCTTGGCATTCGAATTGACTTCTAGGGGCCTATGGTTCGTTGAGAAAAGGCATCCAACCCGATTATTCAGAGTGGGAACGGGAGGCTATGAAATTTCTTGAGGATTGAATTTATGGCAATAGATAATGACAAAATATGATATCTAAATGTGAAAGAAATATGACAAAAAACTGACAAATATGACAAAGTTATGATTAATGTGGCAACAATATGACTCAATTATGACAAAAATTTGATAATAAAATGACAAAAATCCGACAAAACTTTATCAAAAAATGACAAATTTGACCCAAAAATGACAAAATAATGAAAAAATTTTGACAATAGAGATAAACATCTGACAAATCTGACAAAATTTTACAATGGAATGACAACAATGTGACAAATACTACAATTACTAAATTATGGCATAACAATGACAAAAAATTACTTGAAAATGACAAAACATGAAAAAATCAGACAAATATGACAAATTTTACAAGAAAATAAGGCAAAATTATGACAAAAATATAACTAATATTACAAAAATACGGAAAAATTATGGCATAAGTATGACCATAAATTGACTAACAATGAAAAAACATGACCAAAAAAATTACAAAATTATGTCCAAAATATAACATAAACTTAATAAAAAACAATGACAAAAATCTGATAAACCTTTGTGAAAATATGAAAAATGTGGTACGTGTCTGATTAGAGTGACATTTTTACAACATTTGTCATAATTTTGTCATCTCTAAAAATGAGACAAAATTATAACATATACACAAATGACAAAACCTGACAAAATTATTACAAATGTTGTAAAAATATGACAAAAATCTGAGAAATATCACATTTGTCATATTTTTATCACTTTGTCATATTTCTGAATAGTTTGAATTTTGAATATTTGAATTTTTGTAGATAAGTTTTCTCATTTTTGTCCTATTTGTGCCATAGTTTTGTCATATTTTTGTCGTAATTTTGTCATAGTTCAGTCCCCCACATTGGCCCCTCACGCTTCCTTGTAAGCGTTCTTCTCGGCAATCCGAACACTCATTTCCCAACCTTCCCACCTCTTCACACCATTTTACAAAACAGCAATTATTCAATTTCTGCAAATCTAGCGAGAAGATTCTTCCAGCTTTGTCACCATTCAACTAATCTTAATGGTATTGAATTGAAGCTTTTTTCACTCTCAGTATTTTTAGCCTGAAATTGAAAATAATGTTTGGCTTATCTCTGAAACTGTGGAAGCCCTTATGTACATATCTCGCGTGAGCTTTCATTACTTCGTATGAAACAAAATGTAAACAAACATTATTATTCCAAAAAATACAAAAACTGACTTACACTATTCGCAGCTTTTTTCCATTTAGAACACTTGTAGTCTGAGCAACATATTCTATATGTGAAATATAAATTTTTAAGCTGTTTTGATAACTTTTGCAGCAGTTTTCTGTGAATTCTTAAGATGATTCATACGACGAAATGAAAGCTCCCCAAGTAACACTGACAGATTTTTTAGACTCCTCAAGCACCCTATAAAACCTAAAATTTGTCTAATAACCTGCTATAAAACTTTAAGTGTTTCTTGGGTCACGTGAGATATACAGACATGCGCTTTAGGGATTTAGCTTTCTGTTCATTATCGGATGAATTCATATGCAAATGAATTGATCGTGCAAATATATTATAATGGAATAGGCATACATATAATGATAAATAAATAAGAAATATCTATATATATAAAAATGAATTTCTGTCTGTCTGTCTGTCTGTCTGTCTGTCTGTTCCCTATAGACTCGGAAACTACTGAACCGATTTGCGTGAAACTTGGCAGATTGGGGTATTGGAGGCAGGGGAATGTTTCTATTGTGGTTTGTTCTCTCATAAAGGGGGGGGAGGGGACTTCCCAAACAAAAGACATTTTTTTTCATAACTCGAGAACCAATCAAGTAAATGGTATCAAATTTGGCATGGAGTGGTATTTGGGAGCGAGTAATATTTATTTGAATATAAAGTACCCCTCCCTCCTCTCAGTGGAGTGATAGGAAGGGGGGAGGGGGGCTACCTTACAATTTTCCATATAACTCTAAAAGTAATCAAGATATTGGAAACAAATTTGGCATGGGAAAGTATTTGGATACGAAAAAATATCTCAATGATTTTTTTAGAACCCTCCCTCCTTCCAGTAGAAAAGAGAAGGGGCCTCTTTCATATTTTTTTACATAATTCAAAAACTAATAAAGCCAATGGAACCAAATTTGGCATGGGAAGGTATTTGGATACGAAAAATATTTCTATGATTATTTGAGAACCCTCCCTCTTTCCAGTAAAAAGATATAAAGGGGGAAGGAGTCCTCTTATAATTTTATACATAACTCAAAAACTAATTCAGCAATTGGAGCCAAATTTAGCATGGGAGGGTATTTGGATACTTAAAATGTTTCTATGATTATTTGAGACCTCTCCCTCTCTCCAGTAGAAACATTTAAAGTGGGGAGGGGACCTTTTTAATAATTTTTCATATAACTGGAGAACTAATTAAGCAAATGGAATCCAATTTGGCATGGGTGGGTATTTTGGAACGTGACATGTTCTAATGATTGTGTAAGACCTCTTCCTTCTTCCAGGGGAGAAAAAGGGAAGAGGGAGAGGAGTTTCATACAATGTTTACTGCATAACTTGAGAACTACTACAGCAAATGGAATCAAATTTGACATATTTAGGTACGAGAAATGCTTCTATGAATATTTGGTATCCTCACTCTTTCAAAGAGGTGAATGAAAAGGGGGAGGAGGGGTCTCCCTTACAGTTTTCAGTATAACTGGGAGCTGATCGAGCAAATGGAACCATATTTGGCATGTGAGGGTATTCGGATACGAGAAATGTTTCTATGATAAATTGAAGCCCCACCTTTTTACAGCGGAAAGATATAGATAAGAAGGGGGGCTTCAATACAAATGCATTTTTGCATAACTCGAGAATTATTCGAGCAAATGAAACCAAATTTGGCATCGAAAAGTATTTGAATTCGAAAAATACTTCTATGAATATTAAGTTCTCACCCCTCCATTCCATGGGGAGGACGGAAGGGGGATGGTACTCCCTTTCAAGTTTATGCATTAATCAAGAATTTACTACGCAAATAAAACCAAATTGGGCTTGGGATGGTATTTCAAAACGAGAAATATTTATATGTGAAACAATTCAGGAAAGAGGAAAGCTAACATTAAACTTTTTTTTCTACAAAATCCGAGAAATGGACAAAACTTAACATGGAAGATCATTTCGGAATGATTCTATGATTATTTGACACACCATCCTCCTTCCAGTTAGTAGGACATAGGAGGAGGGAGGGGGGTCCATATGGCATGGAAAGTATTTGGTTACGAGATATATATTTCTACGATTCTTATAGACCCTTACGCTTTACAGTGTAGAGAGGAGAAGAAAGGAGGGGGCTCCATATAAATTTTGTTGTGAAGCTTGAAAACTTATCAACCAATGAAACTATAGTTGATATAAGAGGATTTTTGGGTACGAAAATAATGAGTATGATTATTAAAGTTCACGACCTCCACTCAGCAGGAGGTAATGGGAAGGACAGTGGGGGCTTTTTTATCAGTTTCTAAGTATAAATCCAGAATATATCAAGCAAAAACAACCATATGTTATCAGTTAGATTGTTTGCGTATGATTAAATTGAGACCCTCCCAGCTCAGGGCGAAGCATAAAAAACAGATTAAAATTATCAGATCTTTAACACAAATTTATAGATCAAGATTCAAAAAAAAAGTTTCAATAAGTACAAACTCCAGCTGCAGCTCTCATTTTGTAGCAATTGCTTTTGAATTTTGTTATAATTTGATTTGAAACAATGCCAACAAAACAATAAAAATTTGAATAATTTCTGAAAATACCATTTGTTTTTGAAAGGTGTAGCAAAGCACACCGGGTCAGCTAGTAATACAATAAATCATACTAAATATAATAAATTTAAAATAGAAATATTGTACGAAGCATATAAATTGAAATAAACGGAGTATTCCAAAATTAAAATAAATATTTATTAGATATTTAGCGTCAATTGCCCTTCTTTGGACCCTTTAAGCAGTGGTTTTTATAAAATCATGTTTTTCTCCAAAATGGACGGGAGTTTTATACTTTTCAAGAAATTTATTTGAACTTAATGATCATCTCTGTAAGTTTCAAAGAGAATTTTCATCCTTGGTTTTGCCGTTTTTAGTGGATTTACAAAGATATGGATGACCAAAATTTCCCACTTAGAAGCTACTGTTTCTGTTTTGCTGCTTTTTTTAGACAAAATTTAGATTTCTCGATAAAAACATCAAAAACCTTATACACCAAAAATTTTATTTTCTATAAAAAAAATACCATGAACTAAAATTTGGGATTTTTAACGAAGGGGTTTATCATTCCGTTTATGAATATCCCTTTTTTTTCTTTCTAGCACATTTCTCAGTTGCAGTTTACTTGTAGCTTTTTTACCTGATATATTTTATTTTCTATAAAAAAAATACCATGATCTAAAATTTGGGATTTTTAACGAAGGGGTTTATCATTTCGTTTATGAATATCCCTTTTTTTTCTTTCTAGCACATTTCTCAGTTGCAGTTTACTTGTAGCTTTTTTACCTGAAGCTGACAACAACTGTAAAAAATCCTTAATATTGTTCTTAATTATGCTCTTATAAAAATTTGAGTTGATATTGAAAAAAATGATGTCAGGTCTAAAAATGAAACATGGTGGCGGAAATTATTCTAGTTTTGTTTAAAATCCCTGAGAAAAAAGAACCAAAAATTCTAGTTTTGGATTCTCTACCTATTTTCCGGGTTTTCCAGTGATTTTCTATTATTTTAGGATAGAGAGATAGTATAGATCATATTCATCATAGCCATGATAGTTTTCCTTTGAATTAAGGCTAGACCTGTTAAAAAATGTGATTTATTCTTAATCTTTCTGATTTGTCGGAATGCTTCCCACAAATTGAGCTGTCCGTTTTACCGCTAAAGAAAAAGTACTTTTTTAAAGCGTTGAAAATTTTATTAGAATTACTTTATATGGCAAATAGTCGTATGATAGGATAAAGGAAGAATAAGAGTTCATTATTTGCATAATCTATCCTGGCTTGTTATTCTTCCTCTTCTTCTGATTGGAGTACCTTCTGAAATTCCACTCTTGCTACATTTATTAGGGTGGTCTAACAGATTTAACCGAAACCGATAAAAACTTCCATTTCTTCAATACCAGAAATACCGGCTATTGGAAGGTAAAAAATCCGGTATTTCCGGTTAATTTTTCCTCATCCTATGACATTGTAATAAAATTGACACAGGCACCTTAATGTTTTTTTTCGAAAAATGTATGAGTAGGAATATCTACTCAAATTTTGTTCAATCAGCTTAAAAACCTAAGCTCAATAAACCTAACTGCAAGGTTCTTGTGAGGTTTCATTATTGCTTAAACTTCTCGATGTAATTTTTTGAATTAAAACTATAGTGGCGTTCAAAAAAGCTTTGGCAAGCTGCCATCTTCCTCCTAGATGATATTATTTCATGAAATTTTCACAAATTTCAGTTCAGCTATCAAACTAACGCTCCACAACATTTAAAGACTCTAAAAGTGTACAATGACAGAAAAAAGATACAGCTACAGGAAATGTGAGATTGTTTCGCAATAATCACTGTATTTTTCATTGAAAAAAAAAACTGAAATTTAATCAAATGATGAAAAAATGTTCTATCAAAAAACAGGTTGAAATTTCTCAAAAACATCGATTCAAGCAGTGCCAAGCTTTCACAAATTGACAATTTAAAACCAAAGTTTTTGAAAATTGTTTAGAAACTTCCTACTTTGTTTTAAAACAAAACATGTTTCAACAGAGTCAGCATTTAAACACATGATTGAATGTTCGAATGAAATTTGTTTATTTTTTTTTTTTTTTGTTATTGATGGAACTCTGATGTTTTTATTTTTTAACGTTGTTGAAGCATTTTCTTTTTCCGGACAAAGTAGAAACAAAGTGTTTATAAATTTACAACATTCTTATAGCAACTACAGAGCATGCGGATCAGATCCAAACATACACTGCCGGCCAAAAGTTTGGGATCACCCGTTAAAAAACATGCAAATTATGATCGTTCATATCTCAGCCGTCTTAGGACATATTGCGAATTTTCTGATCACATTTGAAAGATAATGAGCAATAGCTATTTCGGAGGTATTTGCCCATAAATAATGTTTTAGTTTTGCACCTAAAACTTAACCTAAAGTTAGAACATTTTCAAAAAATCGCACTCAATATTCAAAGCCAATCATCTCGCGATAGGGTGAACCAAATTTCAAAATTGAAGTTGCATTGGGATCCTTATTCTATACTTCTCAAAACACAATCAAAAAATTTTGTGCAAAATGAGATCAGAAGATTTGCAATATGTCCTAAGTCGGCTGAGATATGCACGATCAAAATTTGCATGTTTTTTAGCGGGTGATCCCAAACTTTTGGCCGGCAGTGTATACATATCTTTATTGCTGAATTTTGACTCATTTTTTTTAAAGATTATTATTCCAAATGTTAGTTTTAATCTTGTAAATGCAAACTGACTAAAAACGATCACGAGAGAGGTTACAGGGAAAACATCCATATTTTGGGACAACAAAAATCTGTCATTCTGTGAGTTTTCCAAAAACCCAACAAACATTTTTGAGCTATATGCTGTTTTGATGTACGTTCCATATACATTATCGAATGATCGTTTGAATCTTGAAAAACAGCATTTACCTACCAAAGTGGAGACATTATACATACATAAATTTTATTTCTTTTTAAAGTGACGAAAATTACACCAATTGGGCACTATCAGACACCTTATTCGTACCTATCGGAAGAATGCAAGGGAGCGCAAGATTATGCTCTCATAGCCTTCAATATTTTCCGGTTCTCTAATTGGTCAATATTACTCAATTCCCATCTGTTTTAGCCATCTGGCTACACTGCTGGTTGCAGAGAGAACATGACGATGATTTTCCCGACCTTCTAAATTTTCAAACATGGCGGACTTTCTATCCTAGTAGTATGTCGTAGATATTCGGCCGAATACTTAGCTCAACTATTCGGTGAGTCGAATATTCGGCTTAATGGTTTTTCGGCGGTATTCGGCGCCGAATATTCGGCCGTCTGAATGTTCGGTACATCTCTAGTTTTACCGGTTTCATTGGTTTTATCAATTATAAATATTTAAAAAAGACGGTGTCGGTTTTACCCTTTTATTTATAGATCTGAACAACCTGGTGTGCGCATTTCCCTCTTTCTTTTGCAGAATTCAACCAAACCTCTGGATCTTTACGGTGCTTCTGCATGTCCTGTTCTGCCGCTATATTGTAGGTGGAGCTGGGCCTATCTTCTTTCTTACTATCGAACAATAATAATAAAGAAGATAAAGATAAATAATAAAAAAAGAGGAAGCTAAGGATTTTTTTTTATTTTTACAAAGTCTCATGCATAGGCTGAATAGCCTTCTTCTTAGCTTTGACTATAAATCTTGAAAGTATCGATAAAATTTTTAATTCAAAGCTTTGCAGAATGCAAGACAGCCTTAAAATAGGGCTGAGTAAGCTTTCAAAAGACCGTTTTATGGAACTTTTGGTTACTTGGGCTGCTGCGTAAAACATTGAAGGGCCAACTGCATTGTACATTAGTAGATCTAATTCTTATGATAATTTGTACGTTTTACAAAATTCTACAATAACTTTAGCTGCTTTCAAAGTATTCTGGCATCTTAGTCTTACCGAATCTGGCCTATTCAAGTTTGAGGTTAGATTACCTTCTAGATATCGAATAGAGCTACTTACATTGAACATACTGCCACTAATTTTTACTGTTTTAACCTGTTCTCCCTTTACAACTGGTTGTCTTATAAGGGTTAGGCTTTTACTGACATTTATCTCTAATCCGACTTCCTACGATTGCTCTTTCATCTCCTTGCTAACTGTATTTTGTTTTCAGCTGTAATAAGAAGGTCATCTGCATACGCTCGTATTAAAGAAACCTCGACATTTCCCCACCTTACTGTCTGGGGTGATTCTGTGGAACGTTTTGCATTACCAATATAAACAGAAATGGTGACAATAGTAAAACTTGCTTAACCTTCATTCGTCCCAGAAATGTTTGTTGAATATGTTTTTCAGACATATTCATATTCCTCAGAAACTCTTCAGTTTTCTGTTATTCAAATTCTAAGAAGAATAAATCGGAAAAACATACGTCGGAAAACAGAATGTAGATCAGCTACGGAATACTAAAAAAATCTACTAAGTGTCCAAGAAAGCTGACGTTAGAAGTTCTACGTTGCACATAAGGATAAATATTTATGAAATTATTAAGATTATGACCACAAAAAAGTGGTGTAAACACTGTACTTTTCAATCAATGAATCGTCAAAATTGTTGAAATCACACCAGATTAATTTTGAAAAGGTGACTAAAAAGTTTTGTTGATTTGATACATTTTTGCATTTAAAGATTGCCTATCTATTTTTCGTATCTATTATCAATTTGAAATTTCTCAGATTTTCTAAGACTTATATTTAACTTTGCAATGGGTTTTGAGTATATTAACGCGAGATTTCCAAAACAAATTTATATTCTTCAGAAAAGTTATTTCTTACCCATTCTAGAGGTATAATGAGTTTTTCTTGGTTTTGTTGAGTAATTTCTGGGTTCTGACAAAATATGCCCGGCTATTGCTTGGATTTTTGGTCGTCAATTTTGAAATCCAACATCCGGATATTTTCAGGATATTATTTAAAATTCCCCGGATTTGTCCGGCCCGGATACGTGCTGGAAAAATTTTGGTTACCTTACTGTAACGCCTTCATCAAATTCGTTCATTTTCTTGAAAAATGTTGTAATAAATTTCTCCTTCTAACCCTAGCTGCTGTCAAAAACTCTAGCTTTCTTTCTTTTGCTCAAAATTAAAAGAATTGCACATCTGGAAACCTATTCGCCATACTTTTTGACAGACTCATGTTGGCTAAAGTTATATTCCTTTTGACGATCTTAGCGCTACTTTTACTGCTTTTTCATTTCTCCTGTCACTTCTTCAATCACTGGTTTCCTTATTAAATGCTTTAATTCCTGGTGATATCTCTCCCTATTTGTATAATGCTTCAACGCAGAAGCCTCTAAAATTATTTTCTTTCCATTCTATTCATTCTTTTGCTGTATTCCTAAATTTCATTTCTTAAAACAATATAAGCTTATGGTCATTCTAAATTAGGGTTACCATATCCTGCAATGCCTAAAAGAGTACAATGAAAAAAGAGAGAGAAAACTTTATAAAATAAAAAACAGTATTTAGTATGCGGTCAAGCTTCTATTTCAAATGCTCTTCGCTCTTTTCACCACCTTAGAATTTTCTTCTGATCTACTATCCGTCGTTCATTTCAACTCTTTGACCCTCACCGATAAAGCCGCAAATTAATTTCATAAAACAAATTCACGGTGATTTCTCTTCTTAATATAAAAAAACAGAACTATCTCGATTCATTCAAATACTTCCAATTTGTAAGGAGTAATAGGTATGACTAAACTTTCTAGATTGCCTCTTTGTTTAAAAAAAAAAAAAGAAAAAGCTCGGTACAGCCCGGTTGCCCAGATATTGAGAAAAATGGCTGGATTTATCGAAAATCTAAGCAAAATCCATACCAAAACAACATTTTTTCTAAACAATGTTTGAATTTTTGAGCTCGAAAGTTTTTTTTACTGAACTTTAAATCCATTGCCCGGATTTTGCCAGGTAAAAATGCCCGGATTTTCCTGGCCCAAAAACGCTCAAAAAAATTTCTGGAAAGCTTAGGAATGACACTTATGTTTATTATAAATTTTTCTCATAATTTTTGTTTCAACTAATGAACAGAGAAAAACCAGAGACCAGAGATATTCCTTTTTGGATAATATGTATTTCATGTTGGGCTGACAAACCACACCAAACCCGATAAAATACTTGATTTAAAAAAATCAGGCGCGTATATTTTCTTTGAACAAACAATATATTAGATTTTGTTGTCTTTAATAACTGTTTGGGGGTTTATTGCATACTCAACGGCGCTTATTGGTCTCACTGTAAATTACGATTCAAAGATGCCTTCGTGAACATGGATAGTTAGGTAAGGTATTGAAAGTTTTTGTAAATTGTATTGTATCTTCTTTATGTACTGAAACAAACAAGTTCATATTTCTGATTTAATGGCTCTCAGAAAAAGAGCACATTTCATAAAATTTCACAAAAAGAAGAGTACGGCCATTTCTCGATCGAAAAAGAGTACATGTACTCTTAAAAGAGTACTTATGGTAAACCTAGTCTAAATCCTCATCCAGTCATCACCTTTAGTGCATCTCATGTGAATGTTATTTCTAATCGGTTTAAAAACATGATCAATTTGACTTGACTTATTCTTGCATGTTTTGGAAGTTTCTACCCCTATCATAGAAAAGATGTACTTAAGTTTGAACAATTTCCAAAATATTTTGAAAACCACACCTTTGTCGTTATTCATCTTGAACCCAAGTCTGTCTCCTATCAGCAGCTTTTCTTCTTTTTCACCTTCGTCAGAGTCTATTTGTGCGTTCCAGTCCCTTACTAGCATCAAATTGTCTCTGAATTTTGCTTTATCTGCTATAGCTCCTACTTTTGCTAAAAAGTTCTGTGGCTTAATGAAAGGATCATGAACATCAACATTGGTAAAAAAATCCTTAATGTCTTTCAGGTTTTTCCGGATTTTTTAAAACTGTTTCAGTTGTTGTAAGATCTGTTTTCTATAAAATATGCGGATTTAAATTCATTTCAGCATTGTTTCCCTGAAACTTGACACATCTGCATGAGTCAATTTATCCTAAAATCAGTTTTCACAATATAAGCATCAAAAACAGTGTCGTCTTATGATTATTACTCTGAACAAATTGCCTTGGGCGTTCCAAAGAGTATTTGTTCGCACTGGATTTTCCTTGAAATATTTAATCAGAATGAAAACCAAAGGTAATAATGTTTACTATTTTATGATAAAGGACAATGATTCACTGTTTCCTGATGGAATCTTCGAAGTAGGCATAAATTTTTAATTTTTTACGCAAATTCTGTATCAACTTACAAATTTTGAATCTTGTCTTCATCTTTAAAGAAATATTTCAGAAACTTCCGGAAAAGTCAAATTCTTTGCCTCATTTTTTCAATGTTTTTGTACCAATTGGTGCAATTTAGCACCCAAGAAAGGGGAGGAGGGGCGGATCAAATTCTGCTCTTAAGAGAGTGCACTCTTCATCCACTTTAGCCTTAATGACGAGTCTCATCTGCCCACTTTTTCGCATCCACTCCGGCACATTAAAACATCCCTCCCCCGGGCCAGGATGCATCCTTATCCAAGTTTAAGAGCAACGTCTAAACGAAGAAAGCGCACATCACAAGTGAAAATAAGAGGCGAGCAAACGAATAAAAAAAAAACGACCCAAAGACTGCCCATCCATTTTATGCTCTCTCTCATTTTCCCACCCCTGCTGCAAGAAGTGATGTTTTAATGTATATTTCTGCTCCAAGTTTTTTTTCACTTTTGGTTCTGTTTTGTTGTTCTTGTGCTTGGAGGATTTTCATCTCTCTTGCCAAAGGCTAAGCAGTTGCCACTTTACCTCACTTGAGCCGGAGACACACGTTAAGAGAAGGGAAACTTTGGAGGACGGAATCAACAAAAAATCAACATCAACTGCAGCAGAAAATGATGCTGTTGTTTTTGTAACCCAGGTTTTTTTTTTTGCTCAGAAAGGGGGGATGATTCAAATGGGGACAGGGCAGGCGTCAGCAAATCTTCTCAAGGGTTGATTTCCTTTTTAATTTTCATCGCCTGTAACTTTCACTTGGTGCTAAATCCTTAAGGTGGGGATGGCACCCCAGTCGGGTCGTTTCGTTTGCTGAAGCAGAAAATTTTCGCTTGGTGAGTGGCAGAAGTGCCTTCGGTTGCTGGCCATCTGACAGCTTATTCTTGTGGGAATTTTTTCGTTGCTTTAGGGGTGATTCCAAATTTAAAGGCTTATTATTTTAAATTTAATTTGAAATTTAACATTTAAGTAAGGGAATAATATTTCAAAATTCTAAACGTAAGCTAAAGTAAATCACAGAATAAAAGTACACCCCGACAGCAGATGTCATCCCCCCTTTCCCGGAGTTATTTCCTTCCCTTACTGAGCGGATAACTATTCGAAAATTCTAGTTTAGATTTCCTTGCACGCTTCGTCGACGCCATTCTGTTCGTCGGGCAGCAATCATCTCGTTTCTGGGGTAGAATGTTGTAAGTTACGTGTCCACAAAGTGTCGTCCCCGAGTACTTTCCCAGGGACCATGTATGGAAATTCGTAGCCATTTCACATTTGAAACAAAGCAAAAGTATATTCCGGGATTGTGGCGCAACGTTTTGTGTCATCAGTATGGAACATTTTGTTGTTTTTTTTTTCTTTTTTTATCATCATTCCCGGTTGCTATTGGTTTGGATTAGTTTTTTTTTCTCTAATCTAGCAAATTTATACATTCAGCAGGCGTAACTTGACCGCATGTGCATCCATTAGGTTTCAAACATAAATAGAAACGAACAAATTGAAAGCGGAATGTTTTCCAGAATGAAGCAGAAACAATTATGCAAACGAAAAAGAAACTTGGATGGGACAAAGCGTTTGTGCTTGTATGTGGAATGCGCAAATTTTTCCAAACTAATTTGTGCCATTTATTAACATTTGGTCAGCAATATGTGGTGGTGAGTTGCCTTTCCCACAAATCACGTTCGACGAGATTTGCATAAACTTGGTCCAAAGTGGGGAAGTGGAAGCAGTGTATTTATTCAATAAGAATCTTCCATTGCATTGCATTCCATACTTTATTTTCATTGGACTCATTTGAATGTGTTCTGGGGAAAGGTTGGGAGAAGTGGAAATAATAAAATCAATCGAATATTTATTGGCACTTGTTTCTTTTTTTGTTGTCTAATGGGGTAAAATTGTGCTGCGGTTTCAGTTTCAGTGGTTTTATGCTGATCAATGCTATACGATAAATATTTAGATGTATCAATGATACCACAAAAATTCATGATTAAAAATGATTATAAGCGTTTGAAAACAAAGGATATTTTCGCTTTTTTTAAATTATGAGTTAACGAAACTTGACTAGCAGTTTTTTTGTAGAAGGAATTGCGACTCACATTATAACAAATCATTCTAATTTTTTTTAGAGAAAATTTTAAAAAACATATGTAATTATTAAAATTAAAAAAATTAACTTTCGACTTTTAATGAAGTTTTTACAGATATGACGCTAAAACGGTGAAAATGATGAGTTTTGGACATCGGACGCAATTTTTTCGTGCTCCGTGAAAATTTATCAAAATAAAAGTTTGAATAACAAAAAATCGTTTAATTGCAGTGCAAATATTTGAAGTGATATTAACAAGTTAAGGTGTGGTTTCAAACTGAAGTTTTACAAAAATTCAATAGTGACTTTTGCTGATTCGATGCATCCAGCCAAAAAAAAAGTATCTACGGGAGATTTCAACTCAAGAAGAACGGAGACCTTCAAGACAACTGCAGATTTTAAGATAAGTGTTTTCTATTATTTCGTTTTATCTTATTTGATTCATTTTCCATATTTTCGACAAATTTCTTCTTATAAAAACATCTTAAATGTAGGAAATATTGCAGTTAAATTTCAACAAGGGATGCTCCCCCGTTGAATCTAGGCGTTACCTAAAAAAACTTCTTGAATTATGCAAATTATTGTCTTAAAATCTGTGTGTGAATGTGCTTGTTTTTATAGTTTTATTGTAAATTTATTATTATTTTTAATGTATAATTTAAACTTTTTAACGTGAAAATTCTTTTCGATTTATAAGAACAGAGAACCTTCATCAATATTTTTCTATTCAAAGCTGTCAGAATTATATTTCAGGACATTATCTCTGTAATGCTACTAGATTACTCACTAGATTACTCACAGTATTATTCACAGCGAAAACCGGGTTTCCAAAAATTTTAAATTAAATAAATTATAATTTTGGATAAATAGTTGTTTGTAAATTGAGACAATGTATCTGCAGAATATAAGATTTCGTATTGCTCATGATAACACAAGTACTATTTTATTATAATAAGTGTTCATGGATCACAATAATCATAAACACCATAAGCCCAAAATATAATAATGGCTTTACACTCACTTTTTATTTTGTATGACCAAAGAATACTAATAGAGGTTTTGTTTATTAGCAGTGGCAACCTAGTGAGTATCTTTAAATCTTTTGAAACTTTGATGCTTGTCGGTTGATGGACAGTTTGTTTATTCTCGCGTTACGTTTCGGGCACATGACTTTCTTTCAGAAATGCTGCTCTAAAGTGTAACCTTATAGTTTTTCACGTCTGACGATTAGTGAAAGAGGTGATGAATGTTATTTGAGAAGAGACTAGCTATTTCACTAAGTGGAGAATGAAAAATATAAAAAGCTCATTGATTTTCCAACTTTTCTTTGCGGTTACTGGAAAGTTTTTTTTTATAGGAATTCGTTTAAATATTTTAATCGATTGGAACCGTTTAATTAAAAAACCAAGCTTGTTTAGTTAAAGAAAAGATTATTCGGAGAACATTCAACATTAAAAAATTATGCCATATGAATTACGGTTACATTTTCAAATTCAGTAATTTTTTTTTTTTTTTTAATTAAACGGCAATTTGTTTCAGTTCTTGAAAAATATTTAAACAATTTTCTATGGCATCTTTCAAAGCGCAAATTTCTAATCAATATTTTAAATCAAGTGGAAAATTATCTTTTCAGAGAGGAATCAGAGAAAGCTGATTGATTTATTTGGTATATACTTAAAAACTTTAGTTTTCCAGGAAGTCTAAAAATAGTTTAAAATAACAGCGAATTTCCTAGCTTTTTGGAACAATACTTAATTTAAAAAACATTTTCCAACATTGTAGCTGACAGTTGAAAATGACGATATTATCGAAAAAAGCAAAAATACATTTGCAACACAGATATTTTAAAAAATGCTGAAATAAAGACAAGATTTTTTTTTTATAAATATAAATCAAATAAGAGTTTCGATACGAAATCACAGAAGCATAGGAGAATAGGATTTTAACCCAAATTTCATAACACTAGTCAAAAGTGTTTCCTGATCATATCCTTTTACCCAATCCACAAAAAAAAATTGTTTTGCTAGGATGCAGAGGTGACCTCGGTCCTAAAGCGTGAATTATTATTCTTTCAATCCTTTTTCTCTATTTTCCTTCTATCCATTGACTACTAGGACGTGGCCGGCGCCGTTATTGATGTGTAAAGAGAGAGCATAAGTTTTGTTCATTGTGGATGTGCTGTCAATCCCAGATACCATCCATTTGACCTCTGGACAAAATTGATGGCCTCGGTCAATCACGGAGTAGCAACCATTGGCGATGTGGAATTCGTTCTACTGAGCCACGCTTGCGATCATTGAATTTGAAATGCGTTAGTTTTTTTCGGTTTAAAAAATTAATTTAAAGCTTGACGAAGCTTAAAAGGAACTATTGATTTAGAATATTTTCCATGTTGCATTTCAGGTTTAATGATTTAAGGTGGATGTGAGTAGTCAATCAAGCTAAGCTAAGCTATATGACGCTAAAACGGTGAAAATGTTATTTGATTTATAAAAGCTGATGATTGCTTGAAATTTAAATATCCAGATCAGGATCTTTGCTAAGAATTTTGATCAAATTAGAGTTAGTATACGGATCACAATCAAGATCTGCAACAATGTCATAATTATAATTCATAATATTCAGGATCAGGATCAATATCAGAATCAGAATCAAGTTTAAAATCAGAATAATCAGAATCAGAACTAAGACCGAGATCAGAATCAAAATAAGGATAAGGATGAGAATTAAAAAGCCAAATTTTGGTCAAGCTCAGAATTCAAATCGAGATCACATTTATGATTATGATTAAGATAAGACTAATGATCAGGATAAGAATAAGGAACAGAATCAAAATTTTGGTCAAATTCGAAATTGCAACCAAAATCACATTTAGTATTCAGAAAAGGATTATACTCAGGTCCAAAATCAGCATCTAGATCAGGATCAGAGGTCTGGATCACAATCAGGATCGAGAATTGGATCAAACTAAAAATCAGAACCAGTATCACGTTTGGGATCAGGATCAGGATCCAGATCAGAATCAAGATTAAAATCAAGATAAGAATCAAGACCAGAATCGAGATCAGAATCAGGATCAGAATCAGGATCAGAATCAGGATCAGAATCAGGATCAGAATCAGGATCAGAATCAGGATCAGAATCAAGATCGGAATCAGAATCAGGATCAGAATCAGGATCCGAATCAAGATCAGAATCAGGATCAGAAAAGGATTAGATTCAGGGTAAGAATTTGGATCCTGATCAAGATTTAGATCAAGCTCATAATCAGGTTCAAGATCGCGTTTGGTTTTAGAATCAAGATCAAGATCAAACTAGCGATCATCAGGATAAGATCGGGATTAGGATCAGAATCAAGATCAGAACCTGAAACAGAAGTAGGATCAAGATCGACATTTGAATCAAGATAGTAATTAAGATAGCGGTCTCGATCTAAATTAAAATCAAGCTCAGAATGTGGATCGGGATTAGGATTTGGATCTGAATTTGGATCTGGGTCATGATAAGGATCAGAATCAGGGTCAGAATCAAGATCAGAATCAGGATCAGAATCAGGATCAGATGCAGGATCAGATGCAGGATCAGATTTAGAATCAGAATCAGGATCGAAATCAGGATCAGAATCAGGATCAGAATCAGGATCAGAATCAGGATCAGAATCAGGATCAGAATCAGGATCAGAATCAGGATCAGAGTCAGGATCAGATTCAGGATCAGATTTAGAATCGGAATCAGGATCACAATCAGGATCATAATCAAAATCAGAATCAAGATCAGAATCACAATCAGAATAAGGATCAGAATCACGATCAGAATCAAGATCAGAATCAGGATCACAATCAGGATCGGAATCAGGATCAGAATCAGGATCGCAATCAGGATCAGAATCAAGATCAGAATCAGGAACAGAATCAGGATCAGAATCAAGATCAGAATCAGGATCAGATACAGGTTCAGAATCAGGATCAGATGCAGTATCATATTAAGAATCAGAATCAGGATCAAAATCAGGATCAGAATCAGGATCAGAATCAGGATCAGAATTAGGATCAGAGTCAGGATCAGATTCAGAACCAGATTCAGAATCAGATTCAGAATCGGAACCAGGATCACAATCAGGATCATAATCAAAATCAGAATCAAGATCAGAATCACAATCAGAATAAGGATCAGAATCAAGATCAGAATCAAGATCAGAATCAGGATCACAATCAGGATCGGAACCAGGATCATAATCAGGATCACAATCAGGATCAAAATCAAGATCAGAATCAGGAACAGAATCAGGATCAGAATCAGGATCAGAATCAGGATCAGAATCAGGATCAGAATCAGGATCAGAATCAGGATCAGATGCAGGATCAGATTCAGAATCAGAATCAGGATCAAAGTCAGGATCAGATTCAGGACCAGAATCAGGATCAGAATCAAGATCAGAGCCAGGATCAGAATCAGGATCATAATCACGATCAGAACCAGGGTCAGAATCACGATCAGAATCATGATCAGAATCAGGATCAGAATTAGGATCAGTTGCAGGATCAGATTCAGAATCAGAATTAGGATCAGAATCAAGATCAGAATCAGGATCAGAATCAGGATCAGAATCAGGATCAGAATCAGGATCAGAATCAGGATCAGAATCAAGATCAGAATCAGGATCAGAATCAGGATCAGAATCAAGATCGGAATCTGAATCAGAATCAGGATCAGAATCAGGATCAGAATCAAGATTAGAATCAGGGTCAGAAAAGGATTAGATTCAGGGTAAGAATTTGGATCCTGATCAAGATTTGGATCAAGCTCATAATCAGGTTCAAGGTCGCGTTTGGTTTCAGAATCAAGATCAAGATCAAACTAGCGATCATCAGTATAAGATCAGGATTAAGATCACAATCAAGATAAAAACCTGAAACAGAAGCAGGATCAAGATCGAGATTAGAATCAAGATAAGAATCAATATAACGGTCTCAATCTATATTAGAGTCAAGCTCAAAATGTGGATCGGGATTAGGATTTGGATCTGGGTACATGATAATGATCAATATCAGGTTCAGGTTCAGAATCAGAGTAAAGATCTGAAGCGAGATGCGGTCTTGGAGTTCACTTCTTAGGGTGAGGGAAGGCTGAGTTTGCTTGAGTTTACAAATTTTCAAAAATCGGCCAATAAAAACAATTTTAATATTTAGCGAAAGAAGGTAAGTTTGGAAAGAGTGAGGAATGAAGATGTGGTGATGGACATTGTCCCTTTTCCGCCTTTTTGATTTCGTTGAGCTTAATCAGAGGTATTTGAAAAATAAGAGACAAATAAGAAAAAACTTTTTTATTCATTTTCTATACAAACATTTTCCGATATCCTTTGAAACAACTTCAATCCGCATATCAATAATTTTCCACGCGAGAAATTTTTCAATAATAGATGGATTTTAGTATACAAAACTATCGACATCGGAGATCAAACTTTATAAATGAAAATAATACACTTGATGCATAAAAAAAGGAGATTTCATGAACTTTTAATTTTATTTTTCCTGACTTTTTACACATCCGGGCAAGGAAGAAATAACGAAATTTGTATGGTTTTCATTTTGCATTTTTAAGTTCGAGAGAGCAAATTTTTAATATACGTTTTTGATTATAATTGCAATGAACTTAAAAATGTTTTAAAAACATTGAAATTTTGTCATTACGGTAATCTTTCTGTGTAGGTATTTAGAAACATCATATTGGCTTTATCAACTCTGAAATTAATTTTTCATTGTGAATTGTAGCCGAAAATTTCGTTCCTATATCTAAGTCCAATTTTGAAAGAAAATCATGCAAAGTGGTTCTGGTCTTTGAAGCATTTGGAATTCTTTTTTGATTTATCTGCACTTAAATTTCAACCTCATTTCTCTCTTAAATAAATCTGGAAGAAATAAAATGACGTTTAAGCCCTTCGTCTCGAATAGCATTGAATTTGCACTTAAGAACGATCGAATAAAGTGAAAAATGATTTTTTATTCTTCAAAGGAAACATCATTCATACTTTTTTAAATGATTAAAAATTGGAAATTGATTTTGAGATCAAATTTTTCGTACTTTTCCAATTCAAAATAAAAGCTTAAAATCTTTTTCGAAGACTGTGAGTAATTTTCATTTCTGGAAATTGTTACATGAGTTTTTTTCACTTAAGGATGAGTTATCAGCATAGGATCCTTGAAAAATAAAAAAGATTTTTTTTTATTCTTTTCTGTGAAAATTTAGGAATTCATCAAAATTTTTAAAAATTCTTAGAATATAAGATCTTATGTTTTTTGAAAGCAAACCACTCTGCAATCTTCAACATAGTTGTTAAAACGGCCTTTTATGATATCAGAAATATTTCTATTTTCTGCAATTAAATTATCTAAAACTTGGAATATTTTATTTATTTCCTTAGAAATTTTTGTGTCATTCTTTGTGTCATTTTAAATGTCATTAAGTGTCATTTTTTTGTGATTTTGTGAAATTTTGGTGTAATTTTTTTGTTTAATTTTTTGTCATGTTTGTGTCATTTTGTGACATTTTCGTCATTCCTTGTGTCAATTTTGTTTTATTTTTGTGTAATTTTTGTGACATTTTTGTGCCATTCCTGTGTCATTATTTAGGTCTTTTTTGTGTTATTTTTTTTGTTTTTATTTGTGTTATCATTTGAGCATTTTTTGTCATTTTTGTGTCATTCTTTGTTTAATTTTTTTCAGTTTTGTATCATTTATTTTGTATTTTGTTTCAGTCTTCAGTCAATATTGTGTTATTTTTGTATAATTTTTGTCATTTTGGTGTCGTTTTGGTGAGCTTTTTGTGTCACTTTTGTGTCATTTTTGTGTCAATCTTTTTTCCATTTTGGTCACTTTCGTTTCACATTTTGTGTTATTTTGTGAAATTTTGTGCCATTTTTGTCATTTTTATGTCATTTCTGTTATTGTTATGGAATTTTTGTGTCATTCTTTGGGTCGTTTTTGTGTTATTCCTTGTGCCATTTTTGTAATATTTTTGTGTTATGTGTGTGTAATTTTCGTGACATTTTGTGTCTTTTTTTCAATTTTACTTGCAATTTTTGTTCAGTTTTTGTGTTAGTTTTGTGTTATTTCATTTATTTCCTTAGATATTTTTGTGTCATGCTTTGTGTCTTTATTATTGTCATTTTGTGGCATTCTTTGTGTCTGTTTTTTCATTAAAGAGTCATTCTTTTTGTCATTTTGTGAAATTTTGATGTCATTTTTGTGTAATTTTTGTTATATTTTTTTGTCATGCTTATGACTATTTGTGACATTTTCGTCATTCCTTGTGTCAAATTTGTTTTATTTTTGTTTCGTTTTTGTTATTTTTGTGTCATTTTTGTGACATTTTTATTTCATACTAGCTGTTCCCATACGAACTCCGTTTCGCTTTCAACTTGGAATATGTTATAAACAGTTTGTATGAAAGTCAATAGCCAAATATTTTCCTGATGCATTTCCTAATTAATTGTTAAGTTATAATTGCAAAAATTTTGAACGAACACCCCTTCTGTCGTCTGCTACTTATTTGAAATCAGGAATTGATCGCCCGTGCCAAAAAAAAACCCCGTGTAAAAATTTCGAGTCGATCATAACAAAAAGTTAAACTCCTTTTGGTGGCCTCTTATACAATCTTTAATATCTGTAGTCGGTTGTCCGTCTCTGAAAACTACCGTGTGCAAATTTTCATCCCAATCCGATGTATAATAACGACGATATTTTAAAAATATTGTAAGGTTAATATGGACGACCCTATTGCCAGCCCCTTAGGCTGAATTCAATACCTGAAATCGATTGATCGTCCCTCAAAACCCTTGTGTACCAATTTCCTTTAAATAGATGTATAATAACGACAATATCGCAAACAAAGTGAATAGTTCATATAGACGACCCCTTAGGCCGACCCCTGACTTTAATTTGGATAATTGAATTCAATTGTTTGTCCCAAATAACCCCTATGTGCCAATTTTCAATCCAATCCGATGTATAAAAACAGCAAGATGACTAAGATATTGAAAACTTAATATAGACAAACATCATTTCTTAGGAAGCTTGAATAGATTTGGCCTAATAGTTTTATCTTCAAAAGATTAAACTGCTTTTTTATCTTTTCCATCTCTTATCGACTTAAAATATCTGTTGAAGATTATCCCACTTTTCAATATGGATGATTTTGTTGAGCATGTTGAAAACTCACTTAGCATGTTTTCAACTGCATGTGTGTATTTTTTTCGCTTTTCAATTTCGCACTGTTTAATTTAGTTTACCTTAAATGTTGGAAGTTCTACTAATAGCTTTTTGAAGTTATCGAAAACAAATCATTTCGAAAACACCATTTCTATTTTCTGAAAAATGTTTTTTTATGAGTTCTGTTTTTTTTTTCTTGGGCACAAACATCCCATTGATAGATGGTAGAATCGATCACATTGGTCATCATTGATAACTCAAAAGTTAGAAATTGGTCTGTGAAATCGAATTGGATAAAACTCAAAACCTCAAATTTTATTGTCTTATCGATTTTCTAATCCCCCATCAAAATTCCAATTAAAGCATTAAAATCGCAGCCTTGAACTTATAAACTCTGAATCTAAAATATTTTTCTTTTTCTTTTAGGAATTCCAAAAATATAAAAATGGTTGACCTTCAAAGCCCCCCAGCAGCGGTAAAGAGCACTTTGAAAGCCACTACTATTCTAGTCAATATATTCCTAACTGTATTTTTCAATCAAAATGTAGGCTTATAATTGTATCCAAATATCTCGTACCGGTAGCATGTGCTTTGAACAGAAGAAGGTACAAAAACACCCGCCAAAATTTTCACTTTCAATTTTTTAATGCTCAGCAAGCTTCGATTTGCTATCCAGTACATGTGAGCTCTGGATGGTCGTTGTTTCTAAGAACCGGCCCATGGTGATGGTGAAAATAATCCCGCCAACGAAACGAACGGAAACGAAAATCGGTTCACAAAATGGGTGCCATGACTTTTGGTTCGTGGGAATAAAACCGTTGTTGTATGGAAGACCCCCTTCAAAAGGGGTCATCCGAAAATCTAATAACATTTTTCATCATTCCTGGTCCTAATGAGTACCCATGCCAAATTTCAGCTCTCTAGCTCTTAAGGCGGCTGAGCCTATTGAAGACAAACATACAAACAAACAAACGGAAATTACTTTTTATATATATAGATCTATGTCAATCTTTAAGTCTTTTTTGTGTTTTTCTTTTTGTAATTATTTGAGCATTTTTTGTGTCATTTTTGTGAAATTTTTTACAGTTTTGTATAATTTTTTGTTTGAATTTTTGTATCATTATTGTGTCAATCTTGTACCATTCTTGTGTAATATATTTGTCGTTTTTGTGACCATTTTGTGTCATTTTGTGTCAATTTTGTATCATTCATTTTGCCAATTAGGTCACTTTTTTATCACATTTTGTGTGACATATGTATTTGTGTCATTTGTGTCATTTTTGTGTTATTTCTGTCATTTTTATGGAATTTTTGTGTAATTTTGTGTGGTTTTTTTTTTTTCATTTTTGAGTCCTTTTGTGACATTTATGAGCATCATTTTGATTTTTTTGTCATTTTCATTTTCCTTTGTGTTGTGTATTTGTGTATAGTTTTTGTATGATTTTTGTTTTATTTTCAATTTTTTTGTTATTTATTTAAGTCATGTTTGTGCCATTTAGGTTTTTCTATGTCATTTCCGTGCTTTTTTTTAAATTCAGATCTGTTAAAATTTAATTGATTTTTTAGTTGAATTTTTAGTATTTTTGCAGAATTTGCCAGTTTTTTTAGTGTAATTTTTCGTGATTCTTGTGTCGTGTTGCACTCAATTTGTTAATTTGATTTTTCCCATTTTTTTTCATTATTTTGTTACTTTTGGTCATTCGGACATTTTTGCCTGACAGTTGTGTCATTTTTGTTTTTATGTCGTTTCTTTGTTTTTCTGTCATTTTTGTGTCATTTCTATGGTATCTTTGAGTTTTTCGTGAAAATGTTTGTTCGTTTTTGAACAATTTCTACTCAATATTTTGACATATTGGTTTCAAAATTGTGTTATTTTTAAAAGCTTTTTATACAACATTTAAATATTTAAGTACAACATCTTAATTTAATTAAAAGCTTGAGCTATGAGTGTTTTGGATAATGGAACTAAAAGTTGGCATCCAAGAATCTTAAAGGTAAAAATTTATATTAAATGACATTTTGAGGTTGTTACGACTTTTTTTTTTACTGTGAACTAAAAATTACTTGAACATATTCGTGTAATTTTCCAAAAAAGGTGCTGTCTGGTTCAGTTTAAGGTTCAAGAATCATTGACGAAGTCATATTGTCGTATTTAAAATTTGATCTTCCAGTTGTGACTAAAACATTTTCAAAAAAGTATTTTTCATTGGAGATAAATTTTGATGCAATATTTAGGCCTCTATCATCTTTGTAACCAGTTGATCTGAATATGAATTTCCACTTTACACTCACTTATTGAACCAACTGGTTTCAGAGATAAGTACCTAATAAAATCAATAATCACCTTACTTAGTCTCATGAAAGGCAATCTTCATGAAAATGCAGAGTATCCTTAAAAAAAGGCAAAAGAAGTTACAATTTCATTTTCCAACCAGTTTAAGGAACACATTGGTTTCAAACTTTGTTTGTCAGAACTCCTAGCAGCTGCGTCAAAAGAAAGAAAAAAACAATTATTTCATAACAACCAATGACAATTCTGAGAATGTAATGTTTTTCGGTTCTCGGGATGCAAATTACAACTCAAATGGCTGGGAGCCATTTTTCCAGCTGAAAATTGAAACTTTCATCTTTCTGCCGTCCCTCGACTTGTCTTGCTAATGAACAGACTTGAAATTAGATATATTTGTGCAGGGGTAGAATATCTCTGTCTCTCACCCTAGAAATTGACAGCGATGAGCTCTGGGGATGAAAATTTTTCGGGCGATTCTTGGAAGCTTCTTTGAATGTGCTTAGAAACGTCTCCTCCTTTTGAGGAGATAATGAAAACGAACTGTAGCAAAAACTGCAATGAAACTAATTCATTCGATAGAAACTCACATTAAACAAAAGTGAATTTATCTGCGCCAGTCCATTGTCTTTCACTTTCTCGCCTCCCGGTAAGTGTGACTAAAATGCCAAACTGATGAAGCAACTAGATTGGTCGCAGAAGACGCAACCTAACTAGAACGCACACACTCACAGAGCTGCCATTGATGGGAATGAGACAAGACCGGGCGAGATTGGACGGAAAACTTCTTATCAGGCCATCGTAATCCCAGCTGACCTCATTGGGAACGTTTTGTGGCAACCCCGAATTCCAGCTCCCGAACAATCAGCTTTCGGATTTCTTTCCCTTCCAAGAATGGTCTTGCATCATAAACTCATTTCAGATCTGATGCTTGCTCGTTGTTGTTGTTGTTGCCACTACTAAAAGCTCGGCTGCTGGCGAAACTTAGTGCTGGGAAAAAAAGTTTTGCACCACTCGCAATCATCCCCCCCTACCCGGTGAGGTTTCTCTGCTAGCAGTCGTAAATATAAAAATCATACACTTACCAGCACACACTTTTGCTCTGCAGTAACTTTAACAACAACAACGCCCAGCAGCAAAAGCGTCAGTCAGGAGAACACACTTTAGTTAGTACTAGGACTAGGACATCATCCCACTTGAGAAGATGGCAAACCGGGACGACGAACTAGGATGATGGTTTGAGGTTTTTCCTCCACTTCTTTTTTTTTGTGTGTGTCTCCAGCCTTAACCAGGGCGTTTGGGAAAAAGCAAATGAGTGCAGAGGAAAAGTTTTTGCTTGTTCTGGGGATTTGCTTTTTTTTTCTTGTCGTTAATGCTAGCTGCTTCTAGGGGCAGGCAGCAGCTTGAAATCACTGGGTTCAGCTGGTTCCCAATGTAAAGTGATCAACTACATTGGTTGGTGGTAGAAAAAATTCCTAGTAAAAATATGATTGTTGTATCTTCACCGTGATATGTAAAATTTAACAGAAGGGCTTTGATCAAATTGGTTTTCGAATCGAATCAAATGATTCAAACGTTAACCATGCTAACTACTAAATTTCAAAACTTGTACACTAGACTGCCCCAAATTTGTATGGGAAATTTAAAACCTGTAAAATGTTATGCGCTGCAGGCTTAAATTGAACCTAGGCCTAGTGCAAGATCTCATTCCAAATTTGGGCTAGATCGGATCACGAGAAGTGGTCGCTTTTGAGACATTTTGTTCTGGAGCAACATGAAAAATCAGTTTTTCAAGGATAACTTTGGTTTCCTTCGACCGATTGCTTTCGAAAACGCCTTTTTCTTAAAGCCCAAATTATGACAAATATTTTATCCGAAGACTGCAGATCGATTCGAGTTAAAATAAAAAAAAAAATCAGGCTTAAAAAATAGGCTAACTTTTTAAAGGGTGGTATTCATCATTGTTAATGAGTCGGAACGTTCGAACATTAACGTAGCATTAACCGTGATAAATACCACCCTTAAAAAAGTTTTGAAGCCTAATAATGTTTTTATTTTAACTCGAATCGATTTGAAGTCTTCCGTTAAAATATTTGTCATAAAACCGTTTTAAAAAAAAATCGGCCTAAGGAAACCAAAGTTATTCATGAAAAACTGTTTTTTTATGTATCTCCCGAACAAAATGTCTCAAAATCCCCTCCAAACTTCAGGCTCGTTGAGGGACCCCTTCCCGTGATCCGATCTGTTCCAAATTTGGCATGAGATCTTGAACTAGGCCTAGGATTAATTTTAGCCTGCAGCACATAACTTTTTCAAAAGTCGGGTCATTTGGGGCACTCTATTGTACACATTTTGGCACATTTTTGGATTCATAATCAGCATTGAAATCAGAAAAAAGTTTTTGTAAAAAAAAACAAAAAAACGAAATTGCTGTTTTCTGAAAATTTCTTTTTGTTACCCTACAAATGTTCGTTTTGATATTGAAAAATGTAAATAAAAGGTATAAAAAAATCATCAGCTTGTCATTCAGGATTTTTTTGTCAAAATTTAAAATGTCTTTTTGCTGAGTCCGTTGTCATTTTGTTGCAGTTTGATTGTCTTTCTGAAACTTGTTGTTGAAGCTGTTTTGTGCAAATTTTCCGAAAAAAATTTAAAATTATAAGACATCATTCGTGTCATTTAAAAAAAATAGATAGATTGAAGGTTTTTTAATTTATATTTTGCGTTTTTAAATGAATTATAAATGTTTAAGCCAGAAACTTTATTATAATTTTTTCATGACAAATTTGTTTTACTAAACTGTCTTTAGTCTGATTTTTCAGCCCATATTGTTTCATTTTCGTGTCATCTTTTTGTAATATTTGTCACATTTTTGCATAAGACTTGTTCCAGTTTAGTGTAGTTTTTTGCTGTATTATTATATTTTTGAAAAAAAAATGCCTGAGCTTGAATTGTCATTTGTCTTAGTTAAATTTTGAGTTTTCTGTTTGTAGTTTTTTTCATGTTCGCGTCGCTTTTGTTAAATCTATATGTTATTTTAGTATAACTTATTTGTCTTTTTTTAATTTTTTGTGCCACTTTTAAGGTATTCTTGTATTAGTTTTTAACCATTTGTGAAATCTTTTAAACAGTTCTGGGTCAATTTTCAATAATTTTTGAAAGAATGAACTTTCAGTAGTAGCCATTTTTGTGTATTTTGTGTGTCATTTTTGTGTTATTTTTGTATCTTTATTGTGTCATTTTCGTATCATTTTTAAGCCATTTGTGTAATTTTCGGATCAATTTTGTGCATTTTTTGTTTTTTTTTTGTGACATTTTTTATATATATTTGTGTCATTTTTATGTTATTTTAGTGTCATTTTTATGTCTTTTTTTTACAATTGCGTCATCTTTTGTGGCAATTTTTTACCATGCTGAATTTCGTGAATTTTTTGTGCCATTCTTTGTGTTATTTTTGTGTTATTTCTGGGTCATTTTTGTAATTTTTTGTCATTGTTTTGTCATTTTTATTTTTGTGTTTTCTTGTCATTTTTATGTTATTTTTGTATAATTTTTTGGTCATTTTTGTGTCATCCTTTTTGACATTTTGTGACTTTTTTTTGTTGTTGTGTGTCATTCTTAGTATCATTTTTTTTTTCATTTTTGCAGTCATCTTCTTAGTTTCATTCTTTGTTTCATTTTGGTGAATTTTGTGTCAATTTTGTGCTATTTTTGTGTCATTTTTTGTGGACTATTTTTGTTTAATGTGGTTTTTGTGTCATTTTAAAATATTTTTTGTCAATTTTTTTTTATTTTGTGTCATCTTTTGTGCCATTTTGGTGTCATGCTTTTTTGAATTTTTTTTGTGTCATTTTTGTGTTATTTTTGTGTCATTATTTGCATCATTTTTGGGTTATTTTTATGTCATATTCGTGTCATTTTTGTGTCTGTTTTTTGTCATTTTGAAGTTATATTTAAGTCATTCTTATGTCATTTTTCTGTAATTTTTGTGTCAATTTGGTGTAATTTTTTGTCATTTTGTGTTTCATTTTTGAGCCATTCTTCGTGCAATTTTTGGAAAAAAATTGTGTCATTTTTGTGACATTTTTGTATAACTTTTGTGTAATTTTTTATGTCTTTTATGATGCTTTTTTGTGTCATTGTTTATGTCATTTTTGTGCCATTTCTTTGTTTTTTGTGTTATTTTTGTGTCATTTTGATCATTTTTGAGTCGTCATTTGTGCCATTTTTATGTCATGTTTTGCGTCATTTTTGTGAAATTGATGTGATATTTTTGTGTCATTTTTGTGACGTTTTTGTGACATTTTTTTGTAATTTTGATTTCATTTTGGTGTCATTATTGTATCATTCTTTGTGCCATTCTTTGTGTCATTAAGTAAAATTTTTGAATAATTTTTGATACAGTTTTTGTGATTGTTTGTCATTTGGGTGTTATTTTTGTGTCATTTTTTGTTTTTATGTATTCATGTGATTTGTTGAATTGTTTGTCCATTTTATGTCATTTTTGTGTTATTTTTCTGTCATTTTCACGACATTTTTGTGTCATTTTTGTCGTATTTGAGTTTTTTTTCAGCATGTTTTGTGATATGTTTGTGTTTTTTTTTTGTGCCAGTTTTTTGCCATTTTTTCGTCGTTATTTGTGTATTTTTGGGTTATTTTTGTGTCGTTTTCGAGTAAATTTTTTGTCATTTACCTATATATCATTTTGTGTTATTTTTATGTCATTTTTGAATTATATTTGTGTCTTTTTTGTGTCATTTCTGTATTATTTTTGTGTCGGTTTTATGTTATTTTTGGTCATTTTTGTCATTTTTGAGTCATGATTATTTGTTATTTTGGTGTCATTTTTGTCTTTTAGATGTCATATTTTAGGGCATTCTTTATATCATTTTTGAGTTTTTGGTGTTGTTTTTGTATCATTGTGCAATTTTTGTTGAAATTTTAGTCATTTTTTTTGTCATTCTTCGTGTGTATTTATGTGTTTTTATTTGTATCAGTTTTTTTTTTTGACATTGTTGTGATATTTAAGTGATATTTTTGTGTTTATTTGGTGTCATTATTATGTCATTCTTTGTGTAATTTTGTAAAAAATTTGTGTCATTTTTGAGACAGTTTTTTGTGATTTTGTGTCATTTATGTGTTATTTTTGAGTCATTGTCGGTATTTTTGTGTTATTATTTTTGTCACTTTTATGTCATTTTTGTGTTTTTTTGTGTCACTTTTTTGTCGTTTTTGTGACATTTTTGTCATATTTGAGTTATTTTTAGCATATTTTTGTGATATCTTTGTATTATTTTTGTGCCAATTTTTTGCCGTTTTTCTGTTGTTATCTGTGTATTTTTGTTTCATTTATGAGTAAATTTTTTGTCATTTATATATCATTTTGTGTCATTTTGATGTCATTTCTGTATCATACTTGTGTCTTTTTTATGTCATTTTTGTATCATTTTTGTATCTGTTTTCTGTCATTTTGGTGTCATTTTTGTGTTATTTCTTGTCATTTCAATCATTTTTGTTATGTTTGAGTCATTCTTTGTAAAATTTTTATGATATTTGAGTTATTTTTGTGACAATTTTGTTTCGTCATTTTTGTGTCATATTTTTGCCATTTTCGAAACATTTTTGTGTCCTTAGTGTTAATCTTGTGACATTTTTGTGCCATTTTTGTGTCAGTTTTATGTCTTTCTGTGTAATTCTTGTGACATTTTTGTGATTTTTTTGACAGGTTTTTGTCTTATTTGTGTCATTTTTTGTCTTAGTGAGACATTTTTTAACTTTTTCGTAATTTTTGTGTCATAGTTTTGTTTTTTTTTTTTGTCATTCTTCGTGTCATTATTTTTGTCGTTTTTTTTACATTTTTCTGTAGTTTTTTTTTGTTATTTTTGTGTTATTTTTGTATTTTTTTATGTCATTTTTTAATGTTATCATAGTGTCGTTTTTGTGTTTTTGGTGTTATTTTTGTGTCATTCTTCTGCCGTTGATGTGCCATTTTTGTTCCAATTTTAGTCGTTTTTGTGTCATTCTTTGTGTTTTTTTCGTGTCATTTTTTTTTACATTTTTGTGTCATTTCAGTATTATTTTATTGTCTTTTTTTAGATTTTTGTTCCATATACATATGTGTACAATTTTTGTTAATGTTTTTTTTGTCATTTGCTTGTTGTTTTTTTGCTGTCATTTTAGAGGCATTGTTGTGTTATTTCGTTTTATTTTTAACATTTTGGTGTTAATTTTGATTTAGATTTGTTTTTTTAGAGTCATTTATTATAGTATGTGTTCTTTGTCATTTCTACGGAGACATTGAGATTTTTCATAACAATTTTTTGAGATTTTTGAACCATTTACAGTCAGTTCATGTGTAATTTTTGTGTAAAAATTGTATCATTTTTTAAAATTACCTTAATATACTTTTTTGAGAAAATATTGTATCATTCTTATTTTTCATTTTAAGTTTTTTTTTATATATAATGTCATTATTGGTGGTAACTTTCCTATCACTTGGTTGTTATTTTCGGCTTAATTTTGTGAAAATTAAGTTTGATTTTATTTAATTTATCTTCAATTTTGAGATTTTTTTTGTTATATTTTAACCTTTTTTGTTCTAAATTTGTGACGTTTTTTTTAAATTTTCTATTTTATTCAGATTTTTGTAATCTTGATCTAAGTTACCAATTTTAAGTCATTTGTGTGTTTTGTTTCATTTTAATGTTTTTCTTGTGTCATTTATTGTCAGTATTGTTTAATTTTTGCGGATTTTTTGGGCATTTTAACCAGTTATGTGTGCTATTTTCTAAAATATTTTAAATTATTCAGATTTACAGTGTTCCCAATTTTTCTATATAATTTTTTTAAATCACAATTGTTTGTCCATTCATGCAGCTCATTCACCAGCATCTTCGTCATTCACGAATTGCATAATACCTGTTACATATTTGCTCGCAGCCATCTTCACCCTGAATTCAAAAACCCCTTAATTTTATTTTAATTTTCCCGCCATAGTCTGCATTTTTTCCATGCACAACACTTCACTCAATGATGATGACGTTGATGATGGGTGATGGCCGTAATACTTGACCCCATTTTTCGGGGTTCGGCTTTCTTTCCTCTTTTTTTCCTTGAGTGTTTTTGAGCACCTCCTACTGGTATTTTTTTTTTTTTTGCTCGCTTGATGCCCGGCTTCCTGCATTTGATATTTAAGTCCTACCGTTTGGCCTAAAGGTGTGCCCTGGTGATGCCGGCCGTTACCACGAGAAAATCCACACCGGAATGGTGAAATGGCGAAAGGTGAAAAATTGCATTTCCACCAGACGGTTTTCTGAGTCAGGTACGATTTTTTTTCGACTTTTCCAACCAGTGATTGTAATTTTTAAAATCACTGGAAATTTCGTTATAACTCTAGAATTTAACTAATACAATATTTGAAAATATAATTAAAACATAATAATTTGAATAAAAATTTAAAATTATTACAAAAAATATGAGTGTTTTGGATACTGGAGTTAAAACCTCTCATTCAAGGATTTAATTAAAGAACCTTGAAAGTGAAAATATATGTTTTATGACAATTTGGGGTTTTTAACGACGTTTTTATTTTGTTTTTTTTTTTTGCTAAAACTTCATTGAACATATTTTAGAACCCGTCCAAAAAATGGTGATAAATGTGTTCTTTGTTATTATTATTGGACATTTTTTTATCGATACTTAGCAGTAAAGTTTTTGAAGCAATGATGACGATGAATCACAAACCTGAAAATAGAAAAAAAAAACAAGTTTTAGTGTGACGAGTTCACGGTATATGTTGTCTGACATTCACAATATGTTCGCAAATTTTATTGTAAATTTTATTGTAAAACTTATTTTCAACCTGAATCTTAAAACTGAATTCCAACCTTAACATTATCTCGGCTACAAACTTTCTCGTTGAAGAAAATTTTTAAGTCTTCCGCTTTGGAACTGAAAAAAAAAACATGATTTCCGAATCTGAAACCTTCGAAAGCGCCAGCTAACGTGGGAGTAAAAATTTCATTTGTCTCAAGCCTAATTTGAATACAGAATAATTGCATCGCTCGGAAAACATCCTCGTCGCTCGGAAAAACCCCACCCAACAACCCACATTCGCTCAAGGAGGGCTCACGGTCCTCAGTGTTTTAATTCCTCTTCGCAGTTTCCCTTTCCTTTGGTTTTATTTTCCTCCGATTGTATCTTATTTTATTTTTTGCTCCCCGGACCGGTTGGATGGCAGGATAAGCTCATTGAAATTCGCACAAAAACACAACACGGGAAGGCTTCATTCGACCTGAGCAAATGCAGAAGGAGCAGCAGCCCGGTGCCTCTCCTGGTGGTGGGAAAGGGGGGATGATTTTTTGAGACCAGCATTTTTGGGTGCCACTCGCTTTGGCCCAAATGCGGCACGTCACTTTAGATCAACGGATCAGACAAAGAAGTGAAGTAGGGCGAGATTATTTTCAATTTTGACGAATTCAGGTTGTTATGAAATCTTTAAAAGTTATATTTAAACGTAAAAAAAAATCTGGCAAATTATAAGAATTTCGCAATAAAATGTGTTCAAAATTGATTAGAGAAGCTTTCCCGGGTTTTTTTTTTTCAACAAAATAAACACGCCCTAGTGCTGCACCTAATCACACCGAGAATTTTATTCGTTCATTTTTCATTCCGCCGGATAGGATTGGGTGTGCCCGTGCCATCTCGGGACAAGACAATTGAGATCTAAAGCCGCGTCCCGCTTCAACGTCTTCCTTTCGTTGAAGTCGTCGTCGTCCAAGGCGTCGCGATTGCACCAGCAAAAGTCGCAGATTAGAATTTCCGTGAATTTATATAAGTAGCTCGTCAACTGGTCTTTATTTTTGGGGCCGGTTCGGTTTCTTTTTGGGTTTAGGAGAGATACAAATACAAACGCTGTGAAAAAGATACGGAGGAATTTGGGGAGCAAGGGTGGAGTTAAATTTCCGAGGCCTAGCTGAGTTCTGGTTCGTAGACGACGGAATCCTGCTGTTGGAGCTGTGGTGGAGCGTAATGAGATTAGAAGGTACCAATCAGAGAGGAAGATGAAGAAGGTGAAGCTTGAGAAAAAAATCCCCTGAGATAAATGAAAACTCGGGAGGCTTAGTTGAAAAAAAGAAACTGGAAGAATAACGATTTTTCAAATGACATAAGTCACACCGAAAAACCGTATGTTGCACATGAATGAAAATAAAAAATAGTTCAGCAACATGGTGTTTCAACTCTGATTTCTGATGAGTATTTCTAAAAACAAAAGATGCAGGTCTTTTCTTTGAGAACTTTTTTAGAGACTCATTTTTAATATTGTTAATTTCGTAGAACATTTTTTAACGTCAGTATTTTTCATTATGGAAGGTTAAACACTATTAATTTTGACAAAGAAAAGTCATTGATTTTAAGTTACTGGTTTGTAAATTGAGTTTTTATTCATATTTATTTTGATATTTTTGTTTGCAGAATGGTCGTTCATTTTCCAGAGCTCTGCTTATTTAAATAATCATGCAATATAGAGATTGCTCTATAAATCAAATCATATATTTTGAGAAAAGGCTTATTGAAATTTCTCGTTATGCTCCAGATAGACGAAAAATTCAGGCAGAAAAACACAGAAGTTCCATGAAATTATGCCTTTTGATGTTTTATGTTATGCAGCTCAGTTAAGCAGTTCATTTGAACAGAAAGCAGCAGGCAGCTTCAAAAATAATTAACAAAGTTCGTGAGACACTTGGCAAAGCGGCTGAATAGCAGAATCTTTTCGAACTACATAATATTGAAAAAATCTATAAATATTTGTTGATGCGAATTTCAGAATAAATAAGTATAATAAAGTTGTAAGAAAATAAAAGGATTTTCATAAGAATAATTTAAATATAATTCTCTTATTCAAGGAGGAAGGTTATATTTGAAATATCAAGCGGATTCGATACTGATATCGACTATTTTTTTTATTAAAAAGCTCAAAAGCATTGCTAGGTGATTAACCTTTGTTTCATAAAGTAACAAATTTGCACCAATTGAGGTATGAAAAAAGTGAAAAATCATATTTTATTTTCATATTTTTTTTCTTGATGTACACATCATTTGCAACTGTTTGAAATGATTTTCAAAAAATAAAAAGTCATACATTAAAAGTTGACTAAAATTATTTTGATAAACTTTAATAATATTCCAATAGTCTTATTCCATATCCATATTGATTTTTTTTTTCATGTACACGCTCAGATGTTTTATTGTATCAGTTGTGAATTTGTGTAAACAAACAAGAAGAAAACATTAAAAATGAATCAATCATTAAAAAAATAACAACCGGATGAATAAAAATTGTAAAAATTTGTAATTGACAAAAAAGACACCTTTCTAGATATTAAAAAAAAATTGAATAAGTTCGGTCAAGTTCATACTTCGAGAGTGTTTTTAAATTTTCATTGTTCATGTCTTAAGCAAACATGTGAATTTAGGCAAAATACACAATAAAAGTTTTTCCAGTAAATTAATCCAACATTTTTATAGTGGTTATCTTCATCAGCAACTTTCTAAACAAATGAAAAAAAATAATTCTTACGGGTACGCGATCTTTAAACTATATAAGAAATATTTTGTTTTCGAAACATCAGAAATTATCAAATATTTGTGTAAAACTTCCGAAAAAGCAAAAATAATGCGATCGGAAAAAATCTTCTGGAGGGTTTATTTGTTTTCATGTGTACTTCAAAATTAATTAAGAGTGACATTGCCAAGTAACACTCGGAATCCAGTTTGGTTTTATAATTCTACCAGCTTACCAATAGACTTCGTACTAATGTAAAACGGGGTAACTTTGACCATTAATAAATTTTTACACATTATCATCAATAACTTAGTTTATAATTTGAATTTTTGAAAACTGTTTTCTACGTTTGAAAGCCTATTAATCGAGTATCAAATAGAAAAAATAGGTTGGCATTTGAAATTTTTTCTGTTAGAAAAAATGTAATTTCAAAATCCTCAAATATCTATTTTTTCCAAGGCTCGCAACTAAACAGCTCTCCTGATAATACCAAAAAGTATTTAGTAGCAAACGGGTGATTGAATGTGAAAGAACAACTTTTATTTTTTTGTATAAATTGTTATAGTGCCTTTTTTTATAGTCAAATAATGTCCTAGCTTTTTAATATTCAAAAAGTTAGGACATTTTCAAGAGTAAGCCCTTATTGGACAAATGGATAGGAATCCTATCAAATGATTACCTTTGAAGAAAAAATTAAAATGAAAATAGTGGGAGGGCCTAGAGGAATATGTGAAGGTAAAATTTCATTTGTATTTTGAAGCTAAAACTATTTAGCAATTAATATAATGTTTGCCCCTAGATGTATGCAGCATCATTTTCGATTATTTATGTTTTTAAAAGAAAACGTTAAAAAGCAAGATAAAATTGATAAATTAGAATTTGTTAACAATCATGAAGGTGTTTTGTATTCTTTATGATCAAGAAAAACTCGTTAAAACCGTCAAAATGGAGACTGATCAATGTAATCCCAAAGCATCAATTCCTGAATAGCGACGAAATCGATTTTTCAATCAAATTTAAAGTAGTCCAAAAAATTTTTGCAACCATGTTTTATGTTCATCCAGTACTGGTTTCAAAAATATGAAACATGTCATATTCCCCTTAACAGAACAAATAATCGAAAAATATTGAAAAAAGTGATCCATATTACCCCGGATTACGGTACCTTAAATTTCATTGATTTAAGGAATTAGATAATCTTGTTTTTGCAACGTTTTGACTGATTACTTATGTACAATGATTTCATATGGAACCAGTCCCATTTTGTAAAAGGAAGGATGTTTTGATACAATAAATCACCATTTTATGCTAAAAATTCCTTTCAAACAATATTTATGGAAATCTACATTAACATGATTGATCTTCGTCGTTCTTGTACACGTTACAAATAAGAATGAAATCCCTTTAAAAATGTTCGAGCTAATCAAAATATGCTTTGTTTGTAAGTTCCTCGTTTTAAATTCAATGGATCATCTAAACATCTTGCTATATAAAAAAAGATTTGTTTTTCATATTTTTTTAATATTCTCTTGACAAACTTTTGCCATGTCTAGTATTTGAAATCGGTTTTTACTCATACAACTCAGTTTGAAATCTGCAAGAAGTTTTTCAATATAATACATCATGTATATATGCCAAAATTTCATAAAATTATTCCAACTCTTTTGAGTTTTATCGTTTTTAACATTGATTTTTCTGTAGAAACCCCCGAGTTTTTTTTATTCGGTTGTGCCCTTTTTTGCATATCTCTTTACTTCTCATCCCGTTTGAAGTCGGTTGGAGTGATTTTTTTGTGTACTTAATATGAATATAAAAATGTTGAAAATTGTTCCATTAGTGTCATATCTTGTATGAATTTCAAATTCGGCCATTCGGAATGGCTTAAAATTGATAACGTCATGTCGAATCTTAAATTAATTTAATGCCTTATGCCTCAAAAAGGTTTAGTTGTGGCGAATTTTATGTTAATTTTGTATGGGACACCATCTCGCTCTCCATTTATGAAAAGAGTTGGTTATGCAGTAAAAATTGTTATCTAGTTGTGCAAAATCCTGATTGTGTGGCTACTTAAAAAACAGTACAAAAGTGTTCGAGTTACCTTGTTTTGAGCGCAGATTCTGTATTTGAGCCTACCTTCCCTCAAGCAGGAGGTATTTCAAACAATTTACGACCCATCAACCTGTAAACGACAAACATCCGAATACCAAAACTCACGTCATTCGAATCATACCTTTTCAACTGATGGTCCATTAGAAACCTTAAATTTGATATTTGAGAGTGTTTCAATACAATTAGTAGTGTAATTGTACCAAATCTGTTTGGTTTTCAAATTTGGTTCAATAAATCTTTTTTTTTTAATTTGGTTGTTCTCCAATTTCAATGAAAAAAACTTAAAATAGTTCAAACTGCAAACTGTTCCATTTTGAAAGATTTAACAATTTTTTCCCTCTTTTGTAGAAGTGGTGAGCGTACAAATTCTTAAGTATGGAAATAAAAGCGTTTTTTGTGAAACCATCACGTCTAAACCGGGGTCGAAGTGCAGTGAAGTGTAACAGTTTGAAAACCTTCCCATCTTGGAGGAAAGTGTACTCCATACAAAATCACAATAAAACATGACCAATTTCAAAAAATTTCAAGATGATTATCATAAAAATTGTTATTTTATATCAATGTTTTTCAAAATCGAAGTCGGCCAAAGTCGGCCGAAGTCACAGTTTAAAAAATTGGAAAGCTGACGCATTTTGTTACATTTTTGCATTTGAACATCACCAAAATATGAAACACAAATTTTTTATGACTTTCCAAATGCAGCTGTTTTCTAAACCATCGAAAACGTGAAAATTGTAATTTGTTTTAATAATTGTGTATGAACCCCCCATTTGAAAACTGGGAAGGGTCATTCAGTAAAAGAAATCTAGTTTTAATGTCAATATATGCTGTGATTAAAATTTTATGATAATCATTTTGAAAATTTTCATCATTGGTCTTATTTTATGCTGATTTAGTATGGAGTACACTTTCCTCCAAGATGGGATCATCTTAGGCCCAGAAAATTCTCGGATACCACACTTCACTGCACTTCGACCGCCGATTTATACGTGATGGTTTCACAAAAAAATCGCTTTAATTACAATACATATGAATTTGTGCGCCCACCACCCTTACAAAAGTGGGAGAAAATTGTATAAGTTCTGTCGTTTTTTTTCTCGCCCCTAGTTTAATGAGCGATTGGGGTAAAAACATACTCAGAGCTCATTCTTATGAAAATCACCTGAACATTGTTCGAAATTTGACATAATTTTGCTTAATTTTGCTTCTCTACAGTCTGTGGATCTTGAAACTATTATACAAACCATCCATAGCCCGAAAAATCCTCCGTTAAAAAATTTTACTTCAACCTGACAATTCATTAGTTCGTCATGGTGTAACAAAGAAAAATCCTTCATTTTTATATATGGCCGGGCTTCGACCAGACCGAACTGAGTGCCATGAAAAAATTTAGGAACAACAGAATTTGAATTTAATGTAATTCATATACCAGATCGAGAAAGCGAATATAATTGACTGAAATGAATTCCCTGGATTATAAACTATCGATTCTGGTTCATAAACTTCAAAGATTTCGACTCTAGATGGAAATATTTGCACATAAAGTTCAAGTACCCCGAAAAAATGCTGTTGGCGTTCAGTTCGGTCTGGTCGAATCCCGACCATATAAGCTAAATTTTTGATTGTATGGGAGCCTCCCTTAACATAAACGGAAAACGCCTAATAATATTTTAAATGATCATATTACTTTAAAACTTTGATGTGTGCCAAATTTTATCAAAATGGTTTTAAAATTGTTTCAGTTCTGTCACATTTTCTATGGAACACCCCTCTCCCCAACTTTCAAAAATGGCAGCGAGTTTCAATACAATCAATCATCTAAATATGTCGAAACACGTTTCAAGAATTCTCGGCTAGAACCTTACATCGTTGAGGACCAAATACGAGATATCCTGCATTTCTTTTTCCACTCTTGATAAGCAGAAATATATCTTGAAAGTTTTAGAATGAGAATAAAATGTGAATGCTGAAAACAAAATGGAAAACTTTTGAAGTTTAGTCTTAGGGTTGCCGAGATATACTACATTCAATTTAATAATTTTTTCGGTTGTATTCCTAATGCGTCTGACTGAACATTTAGAAATCTGGTTTTTTTGAACCACATTAGAATTCAAAATGGAAAAAAAGATTTGCTGATACTATAGGAACTACAAAACAGTTCCTCAGGAAAATTTATTTGAGAAAATGCGTATTTTCTTAGAAAAGAGGAATACCCAGTGCGCCAGTTTTTAATTTTTTTTTTTTTTGAGATAGCACATAAAGTTCACAATTGTTCTTTAAATTTTCTTAACTTTAGAGCTCCAATTTTTCAAATGCGAAGAACTGAGATTTTAATTGTCTACTTCATATAGAGTCTTCAACTTTATGTTTATAATTTGAAAACACAATTCCAACCCTTAATAACTAGGGGAGAATGGAAATTCTTGATCCCTTTTTCTTATTTTCCTCATATCTTTTTGGAAAAAAAAATTGCAGATCGTCGAAATTAAGATCTTTTGCATTTTCTGACCGTGTGGTAATTTCAAGTTTATATGCTGCAAAAGTTAGATGGAAATTGTGATATTTTGAAAGTTAAAGGAGACTTGATCCATTTTCAAAGAAGACTTGATTTTTTACTAAAGGAGACTTTATCCTTCAATCAGGGTGCCATAAGCTTTGGCTGAAATCATACAAAATCTAAAGATAAAATTTCCATTGAATCTTTTGCCTTATTAGATGACATTTCAGAAATCATAAGTGTCAGACAAAGAGAATTCTAGAAGTTTTTCGACTACCCTATTATCATTGCATACTTAAAGGCGCAATTTTTCATATTTTCAGATAAGAGCACCTTTTTCAGTTTTTTAATCAGAAAATGATTGGATAAATATGAGTCCCAAGCTGAACCGGTAAACTACGTTTTAACTGTAACTTAATAAATCGTCAAAAAATGTTTAAATCATCTACACATCTATAACTCCTTCGTGCTCGTGAATCAGTTTTGATGATGATCATTTTCATCTCGCTCTGAAAATATGGCGTCAATTATTCTCTATTGATTGACAAATTGGAATTAATATTTTTATTATATTTTTCCGTGTGAGAAACATGATAAAAAATGATCTTCAAATCACATTTTGATAGATGTTTACACAAAGTGTAATAACTTAAAAAGAAATTTTTTAATTTTTTTTTTTTTTGTATAAAGCTTGTTATTTTGTTGTATTTGGCAAATTTTTCTAGAACATTTGATCTATGTAAGACATTCCAGTTTTGAGATCTAGCTGAGGAATCAACCTATCCTTATTCTCTCTTTTTGAATTTCTATTTTAGATTTTATAGCACAAAATCTTACTTTTAAATCATTGTAGAGTATTATTTGAAATCCCGTGTAGTGGCAATAAACTCTCATGAGTTCTGGAGAAAGGGGAAACAACATGGCTTTTACTGTTTAATTCTTTAAAAAACATGGTTTTCGAATATCAATCTAAGAAATTTAAATCCAATGAAATGCTATTTGAATTAATAATGGTTTTAAAACTAAATGAATGCAGTTTTACAAGTACCAACTGAGAAAACCCTGTCGATTCAGACAGCAAACCTTTGAATACGAACGAGCAAAGAAAATTTAATTTATTTTCCTTCATTCGTACCCTCGACAAAATGCATTGGTACGAACTGGATGAATGAATGAAAAAAAAATCGGAATCAAAAGTTAAACTCCGTGATTGAAGCACAGCACCAGAAGCAAAAAAAAATAACCGTCTTAGTCATTGAAAAGTTTAAGGTAGAAAGAAAATGCCAAGTAGAAAAGTTCTCAGCGCTTTCGCGAAGAGTGAAAGCGCTTGAAAGCGTTTTTTTTTGTTAATGTTTTGTTTTTTCTTTCTGTTTCGTTCATTCTTAAGCTCTCCTTAGGGTGAAGTGAAAACAAATTTCAACGAGGTTCTTTCTCCCTCACATTTCATCTTCGAATAAGCAGTCTCTTAGATTCTTCTAACTTCGCGAGAAGTGGTGAGAAAGCTGTCCGAAGAAGCAAGACAGGGATTGAAATCAAAAGAAAATGTAAATAAACATTTGAGTTAATTACTTTTTCACTTGAAAGCCAAGAGCTTCAAAGTTTTGCCCGGCAAAACTGGCGCTGGTGAGTGAGGTTATCTAAATTGGGGAAAAAAATGTTCTTCTAAGAAATCGCACAGGTCATCCAGATTTCTGAGAGGGAGAGAAGCGCCAACAAGATTCGCTTATTGGTTTGATTTAAGAGTTTTTTTGCTGCGCTCTAAATTAAAAATCCTTGACGACAAATCTTCGGCTAGGCACGTGCCTTTCATCCCAAATTTGGATCACGCGATGATGAAAAAGCCAGCAAATTCGAAAACAGAAACAGGGATGATGGTTTTACACTTGCTTGAACAAAATGTCAATTTGTTACCTGAAAGATCAAACTAATCATTGGACTAGAAATGATAAAAATCGGAAAAAAAATCTTATAATTTAAAACAATCCTGAGTGGTGGAGTTCTTTTAATCTCAAATCGTTTTGTTACATAATCTTTTGAATCTTGGAAGAACATTTAAAAAAAATCAACATCAAGGAAAACAAAATCCAGCATTAAAAATTCCAAAAAAATCTTATTCCAAACTTTAAACTTTCTTAAATCCTCGCACCGATCGGTTTGATTGAAAATAAAACCAATTGTAGGTTGACAATTGCCCACCTAAGGATGGAAAATTTGGTACAATTCAATTTTCCGCCCCCATTCAGCAGAAGCAATGAACATTAAATTCAATTTCACTTCATTCCAGCCGAAACGACAGCAGCAGCAAGTTCCTTGACAAAACTTGGAAGTGCGTAACGGGCAGATAAAGAAAAGAAAAGTCCACTAGTAGTGGCAGAGCGGAGGCGAACCAAATTCTCGAATAATCATTCCAAGAAACCATAAAATCAAATCCAAACTGCGAAGAGTGGGCCCACTTTCGAGCTCTGGAAGAAGTCGAGGGAATCGTTCAGTTATAATTGCAACAATTTAATATTTTTTCACAACTTCCTTCGTGAATTGTTAGCTCGAAGACCCAGTTGGAAACTCCTGGAGGGTAAGGGGGGATGATTCGGCCCCCCAGTGGGGAAGTAATTAACTTAACTCGACAGTGATTGAGTTTTACAACCCTCGATTGTCGTTCGTTGGACGTCGTCGTCGTCGTTGGATGAAAATAAAAAGCTGAACAATTGTGGTGGGCGGGGATTATGTGATGGCTTCATTTTTAAGCAGCGACAGCAGCTCACGGATGTTGTGAATGGTGTGGATTTGATTTGTCGATTGCGAGACAGCCAAGTGGTTGCCTTCTTTTGGGAACGAGCTTCGGACAGGAAGGGACGATGTCGTTATTATTATTGGCCAAGTTTTAATGTGGCCCGCCAACAACAGGTTGGTCAGATTTTTTGGTGGCCTATTTAAAATTTAACCATCCCTTCAGCGGTTCCGGTTGACGAGTTGGAATGATGACTTTGTAAACATGAAGAGGAATGTTTGTGGTAGGTTATTATAATCCACACATTCGAAGGATCGCTGTTTTCAAATTCTATCTTCAAAAACTTTTAAAGATTGAAAAAATCTAACAAAAATTTCGACAAACCTCTCGATTGTTTTCTGAGAGAGATAAAAAATTGAAGAAAATCTTTCAACTCGTAGCATCACAATGTCTCAAAGATGGCACACGCAACAGCAAGACAACTGCCAAGATTATTTTTTATCTGCCACCACCAACAACAACGCAAGCACTGAACGATCCGACAAAATAAAGTTAAATTTAATTATAAAAATTGTTTCAAAGAATCCTCTCGTTCGGCTCGTCATCCCCCCTTTCCCGGTGGGATTCCGTTCGCGTTCATTTCTTCCACGCTCAATCATCAGTGCGAGTGTGTGCGAGTGCGAGTGCGACGTCGTCGTTGTCTTTTTGCTTTTCCGCGACGGATCTACCAAATCCACAAAGGCGAAGGAAGAAAGGCAAAACGAAAGCAAAACAAGCCAACAACAAAAGCAACAAAAAAAAGTACCCATCGCAAACAATAGCACCTTCATCAGCGGGCCTCAAAGTTGAATGAGATAAGAAAACACACCAGCAACTTTTAGGGGAAGTGAACCCAAGGAAAAGGAACACGGGTAAGGGGGGATGATTTCCTTCGTTTGCGTTGTTATTTCCTCTTACTGTTTCCTTCCGAGAGCGCTTCATTTGTTGCTGCTGCCGCCAGGAAACATTGCCAAAGTTGAGGAAAATCCCAAGTGTACGACTGTTTCAACTGATATAAGTTGATAATTTAGAAAACATAGCCATTGAATTCTCCAAAGAGATTTTCAATTTCAATTCCTCCTATTAAGGAAAAACCGTTGAGAAGTTATAAGATTTTTTTTTTCAAATTAGGTACAATACAAAAGAAAATAACAGAAGTTAATCAAATCGTAGCTATATCCCCATAACAACAAGTTTCGTTCAGTTTTCTATCATTCCACTTAAACTAATACCATCAGGCGGTGATCAACGGGACGGGAGTTTAGTGGAGGGCCCTTTATTTGGTCATCCATTAGCCCCAAAAACCACAAAACGGACATCGACAGGTGTTCCTGATGATGACTGAGTACCGGTTTAGCTTTTTGATACACCACCTAACTATCTGTCCCTGTTCCATCCTAGTCCTAATGGCTGGGCTGGCCCACGGCCTCTGCTCTGTAACGCCGTCTCGCGAAATGGCCGTCGTCCGCGCGTGTACACGACTCATTTGCCATAAGTCACATTTAGCTATCCCCTTCTTTGATATTCCTCTTTACATTTATGCCCTACTTCGGATTACCCACTGGTCCCTTCCCCGATTGGTCTCCCTCGTTGCACTGTGCAGAAAGTCCATTTTCGGTTGATCTTCTTCTACTACCGCAGTGCTCGAGTCTAGCCAATTTTAAAGTCGTAGGGTGGCAGCGAAATTTTCATGTCAAAAACTGGCCTAAACAACTAAAATGAGAAAAAATTCAAAACATTCAGAGTTAATTTCAAAGTTACAAATTTTCAAAAAAAAAATCAAAATCATTTTAACCATTTTCTGTATTTTTTTTTTTGTCATATCTGTCGTTTTTGGCCTTTTTTGACATTTTGGCATTTTTGACATTTTTGAAATTTTTGACAATTTCGACAATTTTGACAATTTCGACAATTTTGACATTTTTGACATTTTTGACATTTTTGACATTTTTGACATTTTTGACATTTTTGACATTTTTGACATTTTTGACATTTTTGACATTTTTGACATTTTTGACATTTTTGACATTTTTGACATTTTTGACATTTTTGACATTTTTGACATTTTTGACATTTTTGACATTTTTGACATTTTTGACATTTTTGACATTTTTGACATTTTTGACATTTTTGACATTTTTGACATTTTTGACATTTTTGACATTTTTGACATTTTTGACATTTTTGACATTTTTGACATTTTTGACATTTTTGACATTTTTGACATTTTTGACATTATTGACATTTTTGACATTTTTGACATTTTTGACATTTTTGACATTTTTGACATTTTTGACATTTTTGACATTTTTGACATTTTTGTCATTTTTGACATTTTTGACATTTTTGACATTTTTGACATTTTTGTCATTTTTGACATTTTTGACATTTTTGACATTTTTGACATTTTTGACATTTTTGACATTTTTGACATTTTTGACATTTTTGACATTTTTGACATTTTTGACATTTTTGACATTTTTGACATTTTTGACATTTTTGACATTTTTGACATTTTTGACATTTTTGACATTTTTGACATTTTTGACATTTTTGACATTTTTGACATTTTTGACATTTTTGACATTTTTGACATTTTTGACATTTTTGACATTTTTGACATTTTTGACATTTTTGACATTTTTGACATTTTTGACATTTTTGACATTTTTGACATTTTTGACATTTTTGACATTTTTGACATTTTTGACATTTTTGACATTTTTGACATTTTTGACATTTTTGACATTTTTGACATTTTTGACATTTTTGACATTTTTGACATTTTTGACATTTTTGACATTTTTGACATTTTTGACATTTTTGACATTTTAGACATTTTAGACATTTTAGACATTTTAGACATTTTAGACATTTTAGACATTTTAGACATTTTAGACATTTTTACATTTTTGACATTTTTGACATTTTTGACATTTTTGACATTTTTGACATTTTTGACATTTTTGACAGTTTTGACAATTTTTGACATTTTTGACATTTTTGACATTTTTGACATTTTTGACATTTTTGACATTTGACATTTTTGACATTTTTGACATTTTTGACATTTTTGACATTTTTGACATTTTTGACATTTTTGACATTTTTGACATTTTTGACATTTTTGACATTTTTGACATTTTTGACATTTTTGACATTTTTGACATTTTTGACATTTTTGACATTTTTGACATTTTTGAAATCTTTGACATTTTTGACATTTTTGACATTTTTGACATTCTTGACATTTTTGACATTTTTGACATTTTTGACATTCTTGACATTTTTGACATTTTTGACATTTTTGACATTTTAGACATTTTAGACATTTTAGACATTTTAGACATTTTAGACATTTTTGACATTTTTGACAGTTTTGACAATTTTTGACATTTTTGACATTTTTGACATTTTTGACATTTTTGACATTTTTGACATTTTTGACATTTTTGACATTTTTGACATTTTTGACATTTTTGACATTTTTGACATTTTTGACATTTTTGACATTTTTGACATTTTTGACATTTTTGACATTTTTGACATTTTTGACATTTTTGACATTTTTGACATTTTTGACATTTTTGACATTTTTGACATTTTTGACATTTTTGACATTTTTGACATTTTTGACATTTTTGACATTTTTGACATTTTTGACATTTTTGACATTTTTGACATTTTTGACATCTTTGACATTTTTGACATTTTTGACATTTTTGACATTTTTGACATTTTTGACATTCTTGACCTTTTTGACATTTTTGACATTTTTGACATTTTTGACATTTTTGACATTTTTGACATTTTTGACATTTTTTACATTTTTTACATTTTTGTCATTTTTGACATTTTTGACATTTTTGACATTTTTGACATTTTTGACATTTTTGACATTTTTGACATTTTTGACATTTTAGACATTTTAGACATTTTAGACATTTTAGACATTTTAGACATTTTAGACATTTTAGACATTTTAGACATTTTAGACATTTTAGACATTTTAGACATTTAAGACATTTTAGACATTTTAGACATTTTAGACATTTTAGACATTTTAGACATTTTTACATTTTTGACATTTTTGACATTTTTGACATTTTTGACATTTTTGACATTTTTGACATTTTTGACATTTTTGACATTTTTGACATTTTTGACAGTTTTGACAATTTTTGACATTTTTGACATTTTTGACATTTTTGACATTTTTGACATTTTTGACATTTTTGACATTTTTGACATTTTTGACATCTTTGACATTTTTGACATTTTTGACATTTTTGACATTCTTGACATTTTTGACATTTTTGACATTTTTTACACTTTTAACATTTTTGACATTTTCGACAATATTTGACATTTTTGACATTTTTGACATTTTTGATATTTTTGACATTTTTGACATTTTCAAAAATTTGGACATATTTTACATATTTCACATTTATTACTTTTATTATAATTGATACATTTTTGATATTTTTGACATTTTTGACATTTTGACATTTTTGAAATTTTTCCCTATTGATTCTGATTCTGATTCTTGAAACGGGTTTAGTAAGTTACTTCGTATTTTTTTTGCAACATACTTTTAGTGCTTTTAGCTTTAAGCTACTATTCTATTTTCCTTAAAAAGATATCCACTCTTATCTGTCTCATTTTCTTCTGAAGAAATAAAATCTCTTTGTAACATCTATTTATTTCAATTTATTTTTGATCATTTCAACGGTTTTTATTAATATTTTTTTCTGTCGTTTAAGGAAACCATTTTCTATACTTTTTTACCTGAATCATTTGATTGGCGTTGAGCTCAAGCTACATGCTGATTTTGAATGCCAATTGCTCCATCGTCTAAAAAAGTATGTGATAGTTCAAAACATCCATTCAATCAAATGTCCAATTCCGTCCTTTGGGATGCTTTGCCATCCGGATGACCTTAGCTGGTCCCAGGATTGGCCTTGTTGTTACATTCGTCACGATGACCAGCATAATTTCTCTCCCTCAAACGGTTTTCCAAGGAGGGACCAAAGATGCCGACAACGAAGGAATTCGATAGAAATGTAGCATAATTAAATTTTTATCATTAAATTACGTTCAAACTCCTTTGGCCCTTCCCTGGATGGTCAGCATTTTTCCAGTAAAGTTTTTCCCTTAGCAGCAGCATTCCATCGACAGAAAGCAGCTTCCATCAGAGAGTGATTTTTGCTGACCCAGGGCTCTTGAGGGCCGACTAGGAGGAAAAACAAGGCGATGGTGGTCAGTTGCTAGTGGTAGCAAGAAGGAAACAAGAATTCTTGTTTCCTCATTGGAATCGAAACAAAGAAATTGTTCATTCGTTTTCCGCAACCCCCTACTTCTTTTCATTTTTGAGCAAGACTCAGGACTTCCGTTCCTAAAGAAGGGGGTAGCTAGGAGCGAATCGCATTGCTGAGCTGGGTAAAACAATTACTTGTTTGTGGGAGCCTTGAGGGGTTGTTGTAGTTGAAGTTCTGGCCGAGGAAAGGTGAAACTTTTCCTTCCTTTTTGTTGATGGACTTTTCCTTCCTTTTCCGGGTAGTTCAACTTTTGTTACGATTGATGGTGAATCATGATGGTGATGGTGTGTCAGCAGAATTGGATTTCCTATCATCCAAGAGGAAACGGAGTGGAAGTTTACTGTGGTACCTTCTTTTGAAATCATGGACAAGAATCGGGAGATAACGAATGGATCGCCATGGAAACGGTTAAAATGGGAAGGGTTGAATGCGCTTAAGTTTCATTTTAAAGTAAATTCATTATGCATTTAATTTGTTTATTTCATCAAAGCTTCGTATTCTTTAAGTACATTTTTTTACTTTTTTCATAACGTCTCGAGGAAAACATCATTCAAAAATGCATAAAAATATGTGTTTTCTCTCTTGAATCTCGATATTCAACCAATTTGAATATCTTTAGATTCTAGAGTTAACAGAAGAATTTCCCGCTAGAACAATATTTTTGATCATTGTACGATTTACTCTTGGTATTCTGGCAGTGTTGCTAGATTCTTAAAAAGAAAACAGCTCTGCGACATTATAACTTTTTTTCCTGCCGATCTCCGGCAAAGTTTTAGCCAGACATTTTTTCAGTAAGCTGCATATAAGTTATTGGAATTTGCTTTGCAAAGCGAAAAAGTGACAGGTTTGAATGTTGTCTATTATGTCTACTTTCATTATAAAAATTGAGTACTAAACTACTGTCAGGTATTTAAACATTTGTTTTAAAACGCCAGAGAATGGTAGGTTCAAAATTGTTCCTTTTTGCTAAAAATGTTTTTTTTTTTAAATGTTTTTATCTCAGTTTGCCCGGACTGTTCTTTATCGTTGAACTGATAAACCTAACTGTTCCAATAAAATACTTCTATAGGTAATATACATCTTTTTTTCCACCACCGTGTGACAAGGTACACTTCATCGTTGAATCCAATCTGGGAGCAACTGGCTAATAGCTATCCATAACTCACCCGAATCGATTTGTATCAACTACGCTCAATGACGCCCTACGTCGACGAATATGTCGACTAAGACGTTCGCGTCGTTAGAGTTGGCAATTTTCCCTGCTCCCTCCCCTTTTGGACATCTCGAGGGAAGGAGGAGGGAAAATCCAGAGAATGTTCATGTCCACCACAAATCTTAAGCCGAAATCCCTTCGCCAGGGGAGGGGGTAGGATGAAGATGGTAAATCGTAAACAAAAATAAACTACCTCTCACACTTAATTCGGTGCGGTACAGGAGGGTGCCAAAAATGTGCGGTATGGTCCAGTCGACAGACCGTGGTTAAGGTGTGCAATAAAACAGATTAATTCAGCACATTCCACGCGATAGGATTTTTGCTAGACCACAAACCTGCCAAAACGAGACAGGATTGAAAGGATTGTGGGGGGTGCAGAATGGCCAACCAGCAGGGCTAATATCCCCCACGGGACTCATTTGGGCCGCCGCCGTTAGAAGAACGCCATTAAGTAGAAGAAAGCAGTCGGTGTGGGGGCAGGAAGAAACAAAGGTGCTGCTTGGCTGAGATGAGCTGAAAGATAAACTGCGGTGTGTGCTCGGTGGAGCGCCATGATGACGAATCCCTGCCGAAAAAGGGCACATTTGGAATCCCACCTGCATAACGAATTTTTACAGACAGGTGAAAAACTATTTTTAAAAGGTTCATTTCTGGGTCTTTGCCTCGCCAAAATTTTCAATGAACCACTTAAATGAATGTTTGAGAAATTTTCTAAAGGAAAACTTTCAATGATTAAATGGATGTACCTACAAATTTGTAAAACCATTTTTGAAAATCATCGCTGTACCGTAGAGCATGCATAAAAAAATAAAATCGTGAGATCTAATTTCAAAAATGTCAAAAATGTCAAAAAATGACAAAAATGACAAAAATGACAAAAGTAACAAAAATGACAAAAATGAAAAAAATGACAAAAATGACAAAAATGACAAAAATGACAAAAATGACAAAAATGACAAAAATGACAAAAATGACAAAAATGTCAAAAATGTAAAAAAATGACAAAAATGACAAAAATGACAAAAATGACAAAAATGACAAAAATGACAAAAATGACAAAAATGACAAAAATGACAAAAATGACAAAAATGACAAAAATGACAAAAATGACAAAAATGACAAAAATGACAAAAATGACAAAAATGACAAAAATGACAAAAATGACAAAAATGACAAAAATGACAAAAATGACAAAAATGACAAAAATGACAAAAATGACAAAAATGACAAAAATGACAAAAATGACAAAAATGACAAAAATGACAAAAATGACAAAAATGACAAAAATGACAAAAATGACAAAAATGACAAAAATGACAAAAATGACAAAAATGACAAAAATGACAAAAATGACAAAAATGACAAAAATGACAAAAATGACAAAAATGACAAAAATGACAAAAATGACAAAAATGACAAAAATGACAAAAATGACAAAAATGACAAAAATGACAAAAATGACAAAAATGACAAAAATGACAAAAATGACAAAAATGACAAAAATGACAAAAATGACAAAAATGACGAAAATGACAAAAATGACAAAAATGACAAAAATGACAAAAATGACAAAAATGACAAAAATGACAAAAATGACAAAAATGACAAAAATGACAAAAATGACAAAAATGACAAAAATGACAAAAATGACAAAAATGACAAAAATGACAAAAATGACAAAAATGACAAAAATGACAAAAATGACAAAAATGACAAAAATGACAAAAATTACAAAAATGACAAAAATGACAAAAATGACTAAAGTGACCAAAAAAACAAAAAAACAAAAATGACAAAAATGACAAAAATGACAAAAATGACAAAAATGACAAAAATGACAAAAATGACAAAAATGACAAAAATGACAAAAATGACAAAAATGACAAAAATGACAAAAATGACAAAAATGACAAAAATGACAAAAATGACAAAAATGACAAAAATGACAAAAATGACAAAAATGACAAAAATGACAAAAATGACAAAAATGTCAAAAATGTCAAAAATGTCAAAAATGTCAAAAATGTCAAAAATGTCAAAAATGTCAAAAATGTCAAAAAATGTCAAGAATGTCAAAAATGTCAAAAATGTCAAAAACGTCAAAAATGGCAAAAATGTCAAAAATTTCAAAAATGTCAAAAATGTCAAAAATGACAAAAATGTCAAAAATGTCAAAAATGTCTAAAATGTCAAAAATGTCAAAAATGTCAAAAATGTCAAAAATGTCAAAAATGTCAAAAATATCAAAAATGTCAAAAATGTCAAAAATGTCAAAAATGTCAAAAATGTCAAAAATGTCAAAAATGTCAAAAATGTCAAAAATGTCAAAAATATCGAAAATGTCAAAAATACCAAAAATTTAAAATATGTCAAAAATGTCAAAAATATCATGAAAACAAAAAAATCAATAATAATTCAGTACCTGGTTGATCGAATTGGAACAGATATAATTAGAAAAAATCATTCAAAACCGAGACAAAGAAATTTTTCTGGTTTGTGGCAAAAAAATTGTCAAAATTAAAAGAAAAGTATTTGGTATACTGGAACATTAAATTTATAAAAAAAAATTGAAAACCATGGATAAACAACACTTTCACACATAAAATCGAGGCATCCGAAAAAATCTTCCCTTTAAGTGTCAGTAAAAATCAACCAAACCTCCCCTTAACTCTTTTCTGTCCCAGTTTCAGAAATGTCACCGGTTCCAGCACGAGCTGATAATATGCTCCGAGAACTTAATGAACCGATTATCCTAATTCGCAATCACTTTCCCCAAAACGCGACTGACCTGCCATCTAAGAGAGCAAGCGGAAGAAGACAGAACACCAAGAAGATGGAACGGAATGGAACGTGGGCTTATCGCTCCATTAGGCGAAAGTCTCCGGGGCCTCGGGGCAGGCTCTCGAGCTTGCTACAGATTTGATAGGATTGGAATTTTCCGAAAAAAAAGGAAAAACTTTCCCTTCGGTTGCTCTTTGTCTGTTCGTTAGTTAGGGCTTCGCACTCCGGGGAAAATTTCTCCAATTAGGCCCTAGCCAGGCAAATGTTGAGTCCGAACAGCCTAAAACCCAACTGTCAAAAGGAAAGTTTGTAATTAGACATCCGGCTTCTGGCTTTGGCTGCGTCGTCGCCGGTAAACTTGACCGTTTGGCGGGAAACCGACTGTTCCGATAGAATATCACTGGGGAAGGGTCTTGCGTGGGAGATTGGTTGAAGTATAGCAGGGTAAGGGGGGATGAATGTGTCTGACCATCGGATCATCATTAATTAACGCAGACAGTTTGTGCCGAAAAGTCGGCGTTTTTGTCAGTTGGACTGGAGACTTTTGGTTTTCCCCTCGAAATTGGTCTTATGATGAAGTGATGGAATGGCAGGAACGATTCTGTAAAGTAGAGTGGGTGGTCCATAAAAAGCTTTGTTCGATTGATACGAATCTCCCCCCCCCCCCCCCCCCCCTTCTTGAGGATCGTCCGGGAAAAATTTCGGTGCGCGGTTGTTTGAAAAAGAGAGTCCTATAATCCGCAAAATGCTTTGAGCGATGATTAATCGTTTCAAATGCCCAACGACGAATGGACGGACAAAAACCGGTGACATTCAACAGTTATCGGGCCCGTTCTTTGTCTTTCTGGTCGATCAAGTTTACTTCCGAAATAATGCGACCTGTCAGGGAGCCTCGGTTACCATTTTTCAAACACACTAATGGATCGCACGCACTTTGGACAACTTTTTAGCGGTGGAAAGCGAAAGATTCCCATTTTCCCAGCACGGGGGAAGGCTTTCAACTTTTCAATCATTGGGGATCGGAGTATCGTTCATCATTGGAATCTATCTTCGGTTGAGTGGTTCCTTTCACACTTTTCCATCACAGCGCACTGTCCGGGAAAATAACAAGCGGCTTACGTGAAACGATTGCTTTGGAATGGTCTATCTTGATTTAGTAGGGTACAGCTTGAAATGACTTTTTTACGGTACTTACACTTTTTTTTAAATTATTTAAACATCATTATCTGCCTGATTTAACTGAGTTTTAAGGGCAGTCCAGAAATATTCGAAAATTTATTAGAAATTAGTTTCAACACTTTTGGCCGTTTTTTCAGTGTCGATTATTTTATTTGTGATTTCTTCAAGGATTTGGTCTCCATGATAAGGATTGTGATTGTGATGTGGTTTAAAAATTGATATACCGAAAGCATGGTTCGATAAACGGTTCACGTATTAACTACAGAAATTCTTATCAGCATGGATCTCAAATTGAATGGTTCTGGCTCAGTTACGTTGGAGAAAACATTTTGTATGAATTTGAATAAATCATCCCAAACAAGACATGAATTCAACCAAGTTGCAGCCTTCGTTCCTGACATTTCCATTTCAATTCGGCAGTGCGAATTGACCGAAATCACCTTCACCATCCACACTAGGAGAAAAAACCTTCGACACAATTCATTCTTTTGGAAAATCGAAAAATAATCAAGCAAAAAAAAAGCGGCAACCTAGGACCGAATCAAGCCTCATCAATAATTCCGCTCAGCTTCGGCACGGGCCAAAGCCATTGATTTGTGCCACTTCATCTCAAAATACTTACGAGTCGTTCTTCCGGCTTTTTTTTCTATTTCTTCACGAAAGGCGAGAACAAAATTACCCCAAGGAGACCCTCCAATAACCAGAAAGTGGAGATGATGATGATGATGTTGATGGTGGTGGTGGTGGCTCCAGAGAGTCAACTCGATCCAACCATCTGGGGTTTTGGAAATTGAAAATTCAGAAATCACAACACGCACGCACAGCATCCCCCTTCCCGGGAAAACCTCGTCGAAGTCAGCCGGACAGGTTGATCGAAGGAACATTTCCCCTACCTTCTTCCAACTGGAAAGTGGAAGAAGCCATTTCTCGAAGCCCACCGAGAAGCCTTGGCAATTGGCAAGAAATTGGAACGTGAGACGACGACGACGCCGCCGAAGAAAATCGATTCAAAAGTCAATTTTCAAAAGTACTGTCTGCCTCCATCTCCTTACTGCTCTTGGACGATAGAAAGCGGGCAGAAGTTGAGGGAAAGCAAGGAAAAACACCACGAAATACACGCCAAAAGACGCGATAACGACGTTTCTGCTCAAGAAAATAATAACTTAGGTCGAACGAATGGAAAACTGAAGATGGAAACGGGCCAACACAGATTGGGTGGGTACCTTCTGTCTTCTGGAGCACATACAGATATGCTTTGGAGCAAATCGTCTCGCCCCGTAAACGGCGGCGTCGAGGTGGGATTTTAAAGAAGCTTTCGTTTTGACTCGGCAGTTCGAAGCAATGAAACGGCGCGGTGATTTCAGAATGGAATAAAATCTATGGCTCAGTTTTGAAAGTCTCAATCGGCCGGAGCTTTCCCGCCCCTGTTGCGAGAGTTGTCTACAAAAATTTTAGACTTTCTGTGTTGGGCGCCAATGAACGGTGATTCTTCAATTTTACTCTCCAATTGAGCCGATAATGAATATCTGGTAGATTGGTTTTCCTTCTGCCTCAACGTCTCGACGTGACGGTGCAGGATTTTTGCAGTTATTTTTTTTCTACCGAAGGTGACCCAATTCTGGTAGAAAAACAATTTAGGCCTTTAAAAAGTCTCTCGGTTTTTCTCGACAAAAAATTGAAACTCTTCAAATTAATTAAGCTAAACTGGAAAATACTTACACTGCGGTTTTACTATTGAACATTGCCGGATTGAATTTTCGGGAGATCTAAGGAGTTGAGAATCTCGAATTGTTTTATAAATTTCAAAATGCTCACTTTTATGCCCACGAAGAATTGCAAAAATAAATCAAATAAAAAAGATTTTTTTTACAAATTTTACACTTATTTAAATTGAGATAGAGTATTTATTCAATTACAACAAGAACTTTTGGAATTATTATTGATGATAAGTTTCATAAGCAAGGTCTTATAAAACGCATTATAGAGTTCAAAATAAAAGTCTTCTTGAAAAAAAGAAACGATATTGTAAAAAAATTTAATGACCACAGCCAGTCATTGTAATCATGGTTTTTAACTGCAAACCGAAAAACATAATAACAAAGCCCGTGAGTATGAGAATATGAGAAAATTTAATACCCAAAAAACGCAGAGCCCAACAATCTCAAAACCTTCCTCTCTGAGAAGCTCAGGATTTAAAAATCTGACAATTTAAGAATCCGAAAATATCGAATTTTAGATTAAAGAATTTTTGAATCGGAGAATCTCAAAATCATTGATCCAGAAATTCTCAGAACCTGAGAATCTTAGTGTTAGACACAGCCTCTGAAAGTCAGAGAGTCTGAGAAACTGAGAAACTGAAAATCAGAGAATTTGACAATTTATGAAACTGAGAGTCTAAGAATATGAGAATCTGAGAATCTGAGAATCTGAGAATCTGAGAATCTGAGAATCTGAAAATCTTAAAATCTGAAACTCTTAAAATCAAAGAATCAGATAATCTGGAGGTTAAGTGAATCTGATAATCTGGGAAACGGAGAATCCGAGACTCTGAAAACTTGAGAATCAGAGAATCTACAAATCTTTGAATTAGAGAATCGGAGAATCTGACAATCAGAGAATCTGTGAATTAGATAATGTAGGAATTTTAGAAACCTAGAGTCTGAGAATCTTAGAATCTTAGAAAGTGAGAATCTTGAATTCTGAAAATCTGATAATCTGAGATTTTGAAAATTTCAGAAACAGTGAATCCTACAATGAGTATAAGAAAATCAAAGATTCCGGAATCTGAGAATCTGAAAATCTGCGAATTTCTGAATCGGAGAATATAAGAATCTCATAATTAGAAAATTTGAAAATCTGAGAACCCGAATATTTGAAAATCTCAAAATCTGAGAAACTGCAAATCTAAACGTCCAAGAATTTGAGTATCTCAAATCAAAGATTCCAATTATTTGAGAACTCAAAATCTGAGAACTTGAGAATCATTGAAAATAAATATTTGAAAATCTTAAAATCAGGGATATTAAAATTTGACAATCTGAATTTCTAAGCATCTGACTGTCTCAGGATCTGAGAAGCTGAGAATCTAAGAATATAACAATCTGAAAATCTGAGAATCCGAGAATCTGTGAATCTGATAATTGGAGAATCTGAGAATCTTCGAAACTGATAATCTGTGAATCTGAGATAATCAGAATCTGAGAATCTGAGAATCTGAGAATCTGAGAATCTGAGAATTTGAGAATATGAGCATCTGAGAATCTAAGAATCTAAGAATTTGAGAATTTAAGAATCTGCGAGTTTGAGATTCTGAGAATCTGAGAATCTGAGAATCTGAGAATCTGAGAATCGTCGAAACTGATAATCTGCGAATCTGAGAATCTGCGAATCTGAGAATCTGAGGATCTGAGAATCTGAGAATCTGAGAATCAGAGAATCTGAGAATCTGAGAATCTGAGAATCTGAGAATCTGAGAATCTGAGAATCTGAGAATCTGAGAATCTGAGAATCTGAGAATCTTGGAATCTGAGAATCTGAGAATCTGAGTATCTGAGAATCTGAGAATCTGAGAATCTAAAAATCTGAAAATCTGAGAATCTGAGAATCTGAGAATCTGTGAATTAGAAGTCTGAGAAATTGAGAATTTGTGAATTGGAGAATCTGAGAATCTGAGAATCTGAGAATCTGAGAATCTGAGAATCTGAGAATCTGAGAATCTGAGGATCTGAGAATCAGAGAATCTGAGATTCTGAGAATCTGAGAATCTGAGAAACTGAGAATCTGAAAATCTGAGAATCTGAGAATCTGAGGATCCAAAAATCTGAGGATCTAAGAATCTGAGAATCTGAGAATCTGAAAATCAGGAAGTCCTAGAATCTCAGAATCTGAGAATCTGAGAGTCTTGGAATCTTAGAATCTGAAAATCTGAGAATCTGAGAATCTGAGAATCTGAGAATCTGAAAATCTGAAAATCTGAGGTTCTAAGAATTTCAGAATCTCAGAATTTGAGAATCTAAGAATCTGAGAATCTGAGAATCTGAGAATCTGAGAATCTTAGAATCTGAGAATCTGAGAATCTGAGAATCTGAGAATCTGAGAATCTGAGAATCTAAGAATCTGAGAATTTGAGAATCTGAAAATCTGAGAATCTGAGAATCTGAGAATCTGAGAATCTGAGAATCTTAGAATCTGAGAATCTGAGAATCTGATAATCTGATAATCTGAGAATCTGAGAATCTAAGAATCTGAGAATCTGAGAATCTTAGAATCTGAGAAAGTAAGAATCTGTGAATCTGAAAATCAGAGAATCTGTGAATCTGAGAATCTGAGAATCTAAGAATCTGAGATTCTGAAAATTTGAGCATCTGAAAATCTGAGAATCTAAAAATCTGAGAATATGAGAATATGAGAATCTGAGAATCTGATTAGAATCTTAGAATCTGAGGATCTGAAAATCTGAGAATCTGAGAATCTGAGAATCTGAGAATCTGAGAATCTGAGTATCTTAGAATCTGAGAATCTGAGAATCTGAGAATCTAATAATTTGAGAATCTGGGAATTTAATAATCTGAGAATTCGAGAATCTTAGAATTTTGAAACCTTAGTCTGAGAATCTGAGAATCTGAGTATCTTAGAATCTGAGAATCTGAGAATCTGAGAATCTAATAATTTGAGAATCTGGGAATTTAATAATCTGAGAATTCGAGAATCTTAGAATTTTGAAATCTTAGAATCTGAAAATCTGAGAATCTAAAAATCTGTGAATCCGAGAATCTGAGAATCTGAGAATCTGAGAATCTGAGAATCTAAGAATCTGAGAATCTGAGAATCTGAGAATCTGAGAATCTGAGAATCTGAGTATCTAAGAATCTGAGAATCTGAGAATCTTAGAATCTAATAATATGAGAATCTGGAAATTTAATAATCTGAGAATTTTCACCGGATATTTTTCCGCACTTATCCGGGCAGGGTGAATCTAGGCTATTTTATCAAAAAACTTTGCAAAATGCAAGCATTAGAATTCAAATTTTACAACTCAAAATCTTGGCAACATGCCGGCAAATTTGGGAACTCTTTGTTGAAAATCAAACTCAGCCAGATTTTTTGTGTAAACTTAAAAAAAATGGTTTTTGACGCAAAATACAGCAATAATATCTCGCAATTAATTTTTTCTTTGCTTTTGCAAATAAAGTGAAAACATTAGGGCAAAATCCGGGCAATCAGGCAACCTTGGTGAGTCGAATCTTATTGAAAAATTGATATTTGGGACTAAGATGGACTGTACCCGAGGATTTATGCATCAACTTCTTTTGTGAAAAACCTTTGAAAGGGTTTTTCGAGTACAGTCTTCAAATATTAAACAACGAGTGTGATATTTTTCGAAAAACTGTAGTAGAATTGTGGACCTGGGATAAGATTTCGAGCTTTTGGCCTTAGTTCTGAGTCGGAATTTTTGCTCTTGATTCAGTTTAGTCGTTCATCAAAATTTTATTAAGAATTTAAAATGTTGAGTTTAGAGAAGAACATTTTGCTTGACTTTTTTCCTGCCCTCATGAGGGGGGGTGTTAAACCCCTAAACTCCCCTCCTCCCGTTCCCTCTGCCATGCAGTTGAATACGAATACTATTTGGTAATGTTATGAGGTCAAATGTTATATTTTTAATATTTAACCCGAGTTCAAATGTTCTATTCGACTTCAACAAAATGTCAAACAAGTACAATTAACTTGACGACAATCTTACCAAGTCTCGTTACAACTCATCAATCTACGCAATCCACCAAGCTAGACATTTCTAGACGAGTGTATGTTTGTCGTCGTTGGTTTGTGTATTTGTGAAACCACCAAGTGTGTTATAATTAAAATTCTCTAATGAAGATAATTCCGTAACAGCAGCAGCAGCATCAGAAAACACGGCCCCATTCCCTGTGTTTTGTTCGCTAAAAGTACGTTTGGGATGCAACATTTTATCCGCAGATGTCCCCCCGTTGGCCTTACTATAAAGAACCCAAACGACCGACGAACTGCTAGATGAGTGCAAAAAGAACAGACACTTTTCTAGTAACTCGACCAGCGACCATACGTATTGCTTTTTATCGCACCATGGCCACGATGCATCTCTCGACATAATTAGAGAACGCTTCTCACAAACGTCTGACTTTTCTACAGAGATACCAGCTCATAGAGGTGTTCCCTACTCACAACAACGCTTGCAACATGGGTCAAGTTTCGGGAGCATCCCTTCGAAACGGCAAGTGCTCCTAGAAGTGCCACAATCATCCCCCCTTACCCCTTGACGACTTGTTTTGACGACTCAGCTCAGATGCGTTGATTAATTTTCTCAACCATACATATACGAGAAGGAACCGTCGCTTGACAGGGTGTTACATTCACGAAAGGACCGCCAAGTACCAGCTTTGACTAGCGGTGCGCACAGCAAAAGCCACATTCATGTTTGATATGCGAAGATACTTCAACCGTGGAACACCTTTTGGATTCTTATTCCCAACACATCCTTAGATGGTGCAATTGTTTTTATTTTTAAAAACCTTCCCTTTTAATGTTGATTTTTAATGTTCTCTGTTTCTTCAAAAATTCATTTAAAAATTTAAAAAATAATTGTAAAACATTTTTAAGAAATATTGTGCATCCCAACTAGACGAGAGATAATAACAAACTCTGCTCCCAACTGCACAGATGAATGCGGAAGAATGAATGCAATTCGGTCAAATCTATGTCGGGTGCGGCGGAGATGCTGCTCTAGTCCCATCCTATTTATCATAAGCATTAGGAGAGCATACACATTTCTAGTCAACCCGTTGCAGCGGAAAACCTTTGCCGAAACAGTCGCGAGGCAGCGCCAGAATTGGAAAGGGGGGATGAAATCTTCTCGTCCATCGGTCCCGATCGGTGCGTGGCGCAAAGGTTTTAGGTTCTGCGGCATCCGAATGTAAAGTGCCAGGCTCAACTTGATGGATTTGCTGTGCGTCTGTGACTGATTGGCCGCCATTAGGTGGGAAGGCATAAACTGTGCCGACTTGTTTCTGGTGGATGGCGTTTTGCCGTGAGGCGTATGAAAGTCTACGCGTAAGCAACCGACACGGCTGGAATCCTGATAACCAAGGGCGATTGCACTAAGTAATCCTTAGGCGATTGAAAGCATCATGTGTCGTGATTAAAAGAAAAAAGTGATGGATTAGAAACCAGAGGGTTTCAAAGACATTCAATCGGGAAAATAAAAAAAATGATTATATATTATATTATTACAAGTATTTCTGACATTACGATAGAATGTTCCAAATAAAATTTTATTTCATTTAACTTTTACTTAAAAAAACGTCTTGAAATAAATTTGGTTTCGATTTCTTTAAAAATTCGTTGTTTTACTGAACGCGGAAAGGTTAAAAAAATTATTACTATTTTAAGATGATTTTCAATCGCCTTTTTTTAATTTATTTAAAAGTTAAAACAAAACACAATTAACACACGACGTATTACTGGACATGACACTTAACGTTCTTACAAACGTCTTTCCCTCTGTAAGAACGATAAGTGTCGTGTCCTGTAATACGTCATGTGTTAATTGTGTAGTTAAGTTCTTACGTTGGCCCAAATCCACTTAAAAATGAGTTAAAACAAAAGCTGGTAGAAAAAAATCTTTGGATTCAGGGCAACCAAAATATTCAGAGTAAGCCCTTATATTGTTTGCATCTCGACCAAATGTGAATTTTGTGGTCTCGTGTAATTTATCAAACCCTTTTGAATGTGAAGTTGTTTATTTAGAATATGCTCGTTCGAATGTTCTCTGTAAAGTTTATGCCAGATTTATTCACATTACTTGCAATAACAAACGAAAACTGGAAAAAAGTGATTATAATTTTTGGTTTTTTGCATTCAACGGCAATCTGGCAAGATTGATTGAGATGAATACAATTTTTTTGCTGAATATTATATACCAGCGTGTAATTTGTAATGACATGAACGATATATTCTTTAGGAGAAAAGTGATTAGTGCTAAAATAAAGGATTTTTCTTATCTATTCTGTTGAGTATCATGAGAAGTAAACACCTGCAGGAAACCCCTTTGAAAAGGCATTCGTGATTCTATGAAGAAGGGGGGGGGGGGAATTATAGGGGTGACCACCCCCCACAAGCATAAAAACCGTTACAAAATATCCGCAGACGCTAGAATTTCTAGAGAAACTTAAAACTTTTCTTGATTGATGTTCTTTTGGGATGAATAAACCTATCTGGTTTTAAATCCCTGAGAAAAAAAGAAACAAAAAAAGTTGATGTTCTTGTAAATTTTAAAAATTTTCCACTTCGAGGGACTAAATCAAAGAGTTTATTAACCACTAAAAGTCAGGTTTTTTCGTAGGTGTCCGGTGCGTGCAAAATCGGACTATTTGAACTAAAATCCTGGCAAAATCTGGGCAGTTTGTTTAAAATCTTTATCCTCAAAAATCGAGCAAATTTGGTCAAAACCCCAGAAATTCGAAGAAGAAAAACACTTAAATGATTTTATTTTTTTCGAACTCACACAGGATCTCAGTGAAACTTCATGTTCCTTTAAATGGATCTAATTAACAATAAGGCGTACATTTTTCAAACACATGATGACAAGCATCTTACAAATGCTAAAACCACCAGCACACAGAATGAGTATATATGCCATGACCGAGATTCAATCTCATGTCCTCCTACTTAGAAGACTTGAACGCTATCCTCTAGGCCACGGTCAGCGGCATCAGAAGATTTTTAATTATATTTTAAGCTTCCATAAACTTTTTTTTTTCAAAACTTGTCTGAAAATTTTCATTTTTGGCCTCAAAACAAAAGAGTTACGCGATTTCAGTTTTTTGCTTATTTTTACCAACAGAGTGAAGAAATCTGAGCATTTTCATCAAAATCCAGGCAATCGGCAATTTCTTAATTTAGTGTTTAATATCCAGGAATAAACAGATAAAATCGAGCCATCTGAAGGGCTTAACTAAAAAACTAAAGGTTGAAAAAAGTCGGTCTGACAAACTCAATCAGGCGTAACTTACAATTTAATGGAACGAATTTCACCAAATAACTTTTGTTGATTTATTATGAATGGAAGGTTCGGATTTGCCGACCATTTATTTACTATTCATTTGTGCTGCATAATGGAATGTAAGAGCAACTAAAAAAAGTCACTAATTTTCCCCCATATGCCTAATTTTACACGAGCTTTCAAAATCTATGAATAAATCTCTTCAGGCAGTATTTTTTTTCGCTTACATAGAAAAAACAAGAAGATTTCTGTAAGCTATAAATGCACGAAATCATGTTTTATGTTTAATGAATCAATCTTGGGTCCATTGAAGAAGTAAAAAAGACTTTGTGCCTGAAAGTGTTAAATTTCCTACATAAATACTTAAATTTTCGAGTGTAATAGAAAAAAATGCAACACTTTGTTTTGTGAATAGCTTTTGAATTCATGGATGGAAATTGATGAAACTTTCAGTGAAGCTACCAGGTCATGAAACGTTTCTATTTGCAAATTTTTGTGATATTCTGTAACGTGGTTTTTGGAATAGCGTCCAATGAAGAAGTTTTTCGAATATAATATTTGGGCAACACGTGCGCCTATTATTAAGCATACTTTTAACCATCATATATTTCAAATCCACAGTACTTTCGTTTACGTTATCTTTTTCCTGAAGCTTGATCTTCAAAAAAACTCGAAATTTTGAATGGGGTCGAAGTTATATAAAAAAAACTACATATTTTACTTTTTATCACTCCACCACAGTTTTTGCGTAATGGTACGATTCAAGGTCCAATTTAAACACAGTCTTAACTTTGTAGGACCAATTGAAGTGCTTTGCAGAGAAAACGGTCGCATTTGGATGCAGTCTTCTAAGTATTTTTAGCCATTCATCGTGTCAATCATTATTAAACACATAGGGATTTTCAGTTTCCACAGATCGCAATTGTTCTCAAGTAGGGGAAAACTGTACAAGACGCACCAGCGGGGTAAGATGGCCCATGCCAGTATTTCTCAAATATACACTAACCTACGGCCACTGATAAACTACGGCTTCGAACGATATTTTTCTTCATTTTTATTGTAGCAAACAAGCTTTTCCATCATTCAATAGATGAAAAGTTCACAAAAACTACTTTAGTTCTTAGAAAAAGGAGAATTAATGGAATCAGCGAGAAACTTGTAATTTTTCATAAGTAACATATAAGGTTTTATGGTGAAACAGCCTGCGCAATCTGATGAAACTACAGCTTATCGTTTTTCCACTCATGTGCACTTTCCGAAGACTATAAATATTTTGTTGTATTTTATAAACTTTCTGCAAATTTTAACTTAAATCAATCATATTTAAATTGGGGCAGAATGCCCACAAGACCACGTGTTTTAGGCTCAAATTTGGAGTGCTGTTAACTTTTGAGAAAACCCAAATATCAAAACAAAATGCCATTCTTTTTATTTGCTGACTCCCAAATTACGATAGCAATGCATAATTATAACAAATTTCGTCTCTGTTCGAGTTAAAACGGTGCACCAATATTCGACTCGAAAAAATTATCGGCCGCCATGTTTGCCGCGATATTACTATATCAGTCAACAAAATTGAATTTCGTTGCCTACTTGAAGGCGTTTTATCTATAAGGATATAAAAAAGTGTATTTTGAAAAGCGAAATATTCGATGAGTTTAGCAATACTAAATGATTTTTAGCCAAAGAATGGTAGTTTACAAAAATACGATGAGCATGTAATTAAACATTTGTTGTTTCAATAATTACATTCCGTATAATCATTGTTCTATTTCTCACCACCCTTCCTATTTGGTGCGTTCTGTCCACTAGTTTTGGCGTTCTACCCCGCGGTTTGTTTTCTGGCTGTTTTAGTTTTTTACAAAAATATAGTCAAAATCGTGGTTTTATCATATTTTTTCTTTTCGATAATACGTAAATTTCATCCTTGAATCGTCGTCAACTTTCAATTTGGTTCTCAAATGATTAATATCGCTGTAAACAGCAATTATGCTTAGCTGGTGCGTCTTGTACAGTTTTACCCTACTAGGCATTAATTTTTTCATTTTTTTCTCCTTGTTTATAATTGAGAAATATAGGCGAGACTTGTCAACGAAAAGTTTCTGATTTGAAATCTGCCCGGTGACCGCTAAAGAGTTTGTTTTGCTGTCCATTACGAAAATTTTCAAAATATCTCCCCACTAGCAGTCCAAATACTTTGCGCACGGTTTGACCACCGTATTTTGTTTATTTAACTGATGGGCAGCTTTTCCACCTTGTAGAAATGAAATCAGGCCTGTTTATTAGTCAGCTGGACGAATCAATCAGATAAATTTATCTTATTAGCACTTCCTTTATTGATATCTTCGGATTGAGCTTGAAAAAACCTCTCACATTCCTCTCCCTTAGTGGACTCCATAATCTTCACTTTTAACAAAATTTACGCTCACTATTGGGTCCTCTAGGACTATTTGAACTTTTTTTCATGTGAACTTTGGTCGAATAGTTGATTTCAAGCTGTTATTGGGTCTCCCAATGGGACTTTTCTGGATTTTTCTCGATCCTGCCCAAAAAATTTAGTCCTTAAACCTCAGTATTGGACGTTATCTCAAAAACCACTTCACAGAACATCATCAAATTTTGTACATGTACACATTATATTACAAAGGAAGTTCACTGAAAGTTTCATTGATTTCCATTTATGCATTCAAAAGTTTATCACAAAACAAAGTGTTGCATTTTTTCGAATACACTCCTCAGGGATCAGTTTTCCAGTAGGCACTTCAGAAGTCGATGATTTCAACTGGCAATCTAACTTTCTAATCTTTCTTTTCAGCATTGTTACCATTTTTTAATGTGTAGGGGAGAGTGGGGTATCGTGGGCCATGGGGAAACGTGGGCCACTTTTAATATCTCAGATGTGTGTTGAGATAAAAATCTCAAACCAACTGTCATCGTCGTCGCTTGGTGTGAGCATATATTTCTATATGTTGTTGACTGAAATACGCAACATATGCTTCTTTTATTTATGAAGCTAAAAAAAGTTAGAAAAATTTACTGATATAATTAAAAAAACACCCGCTAATTTCATCGATGGGGAACCTAAAGTACATAACAAAAATATGCTCATACGCTTATGATCTTAGTTTTGTCATGATCTTTCACGTGGAAAAGGAATTTTTAATGTAACATCAATAAGTTACACAAACGCAACCAATTTGCAAATCATAGCTTGTGGGGAATCGTGGGCCACACATCATGAACCACCTATATTTTCATGTTTTTATACACATTCAAAACTTAAAATACGTTTTTCCTATCGGTAAAGTTTTCTTATGCCAAATGAAGAGTTATGAAAAATATTTTGTCCATCCTATACAAAAATTTTGCCAAAACGTTCGCGAGCCAGGTTTAGGAATCTATGCGATCATACACAGCTTTCTTTTTTATTTCATCATTTGAAATTGCTTTAAAATGACGAAATGAATTATGAAATCACAGTTTTGGGTCAACTCATAAACTTTGCATGTTATTTGGTCAATTTGGATTTGGTGGCCCACGATTCCCCACCATTTTTCAAAATCCAAAAAATATTACTTTTTTTCAAACAGTCAGAATTTGGGGAAAATAACTTGTAAAAAATTATATAAAAATACCTTATGATACCTTGAAAATGTAGAAAACCATGCATTTTTTAAATTTATTTTATCTTTTATAATAAAGAAGTTATGGAACAACGAAAAAAAGTGGCCCAAGATTCCCCACTCTCCCATATTAAATTCAACTTCTGATTTTGATCCGTAACGTAACAGTTCTCAACAGATATGTAAAACATAGGAAAAGCGAAAAACTTTTTTCCAATCCAACGATGAAAATTTTTAAAATATTATTGATATTTCAGATTGAAGTTTGGATCGTAACGTATAACAAATGTTGATGTCGCATTAAAGTTTTGGGGAACAAAAAGATCCCTATAGGGATTTTTCTTAAATTTTAGGATATTTTCTAATTCTAAGGAAAATCATGAATTCAGGAAAATATTTCTATAATACTTTGATTTCGGAGGAGCATAACTCAAATGTTTTAAATTTACAGATATTGAATGCTGAATTTCGGATTTTCTTGACTTGGTTTTCTGCGCGGTCCTTAATGTCTGAAGATCATAATTTAAATTTTGGATTCGATAAATTCTGTTTCAAATCGATCATATTCTTATTCATATTTATATTATAGATGATCGAGATAAACACAGGACCTGCAAAACAGAAATCGAATATGAAATATTACGGAATAAAGATAAAAAATTTTAACAGAATTCTAAGTTCAAGCTAGAACGTTATCACATGAGGGATTTCAGCAACAATAAATCAGAATAAAAGGATTGTGTCATATAATAAGATTGCCCAGTTTTACCCGAGTTTTCCCGGATATTTAATACAAAATTTGACAAAAGTCCGGACCGGCCCGGCCCGGTTTCCAGGATTTCTCTAGAAAAACTTCAGATTCTGCCCTGATTTATTCACTTTATTTGCCAAAACAAAAAAAAAAACAAATTGCGTTGTAAATTTTTTATTTTTTGCATCCAAAACAAAATTCTTTGCGCAAGGTTTATAAAAATAGTTATGATGAGTTTTATGAAAGCCTTATTAAAGATAAAAAAAATTCTAGTTTTTTGTCTAGATTTGAGTTGAGTACTTCCTGAAATTTGACCAAATTTGCCCCGATATTGCCCGGATTTTTGGCGATTTTTTAAAATGAAATGCCCAGATTTTGCCAAGTTTTTAGATAAGAATAAGTCCGGATTTGTCCGGTTCGAGAAAGTGGCAACCTTATGGTATAATAACTATAAAGTTCATTTAGAATATTCAATGCCAAAAAGGGATAGCAAGTATTTAAAGATGCAGTGGAAAACGATACATATTTAAATGCGATACATATTAAAGTAGTTAAGTAGATTGAAATCTTAAGAACATTTGAAATACTAAACTTGAGAAAACGTGCTTATTCTTTGTCAGAAAAATTTATAATGATATCTATTAAATATTCTAGAGACTGAAAAATTGCTTTTTAAAGCGCACTCTCTAAAACAAGATTATCGAGACAAAATCTGTGGGTTCTTGAGCGAATTTACTACTTTGAGGCATTCTTCATAATCATCTGTGATATTGAATAAAAAAAAATAATAAATAGATTCAAACTAATTCTTTGTTCTTCTTGTAGATTAATAACTCAATCAATGATTGGTTTTATTCTAAACAAATTAATTGAAAAAAAAATTGCAAAACTATGGTGTTCTGATGTGTTATTTTTTGTTATTTTTGTTATTTTTGTTATTTTTGTCATTTTTGTCATTTTTGTTATTTTTGTCATTTTTGTCATTTTTGTCATTTTTTGTCATTTTTGTCATTTTTGTCATTTTTGTCATTTTTGTCATTTTTGTCATTTTTATCATTTTTGTCATTTTTGTCATTTTTGTCATTTTTGTCATTTTTGTCATTTTTGTCATTTTTGTCATTTTTGTCATTTTTGTCATTTTTGTCATTTTTGTCATTTTTGTCATTTTTGTCATTTTTGTCATTTTTGTCATTTTTGTCATTTTTGTCATTTTTGTCATTTTTGTCATTTTTGTCATTTTTGTCATTTTTGTCATTTTTGTCATTTTTGTCATTTTTGTCATTTTTGTCATTTTTGTCATTTTTGTAATTTTTGTCATTTTTGTCATTTTTGTCATTTTTGTCATTTTTGTCATTTTTGTCATTTTTGTCATTTTTGTCATTTTTGTCATTTTTGTCATTTTTGTCATTTTTGTCATTTTTGTCATTTTTGTAATTTTTGTAATTTTTGTCATTTTTGTCATTTTTGTCATTTTTGTCATTTTTGTCATTTTTGTCATTTTTGTCATTTTTGTCATTTTTGTCATTTTTGTCATTTTTGTCATTTTTGTCATTTTTGTCATTTTTGTCATTTTTGTCATTTTTGTCATTTTTGTCATTTTTGTCATTTTTGTCATTTTTGTCATTTTTGTCATTTTTGTCATTTTTGTCATTTTTGTCATTTTTGTCATTTTTGTCATTTTTGTCATTTTTGTCATTTTTGTCATTTTTGTCATTTTTGTCATTTTTGTCATTTTTGTCATTTTTGTCATTTTTGTCATTTTTGTCATTTTTGTCATTTTTGTCATTTTTGTCATTTTTGTCATTTTTGTCATTTTTGTCATTTTTGTCATTTTTGTCATTTTTGTCATTTTTGTCATTTTTGTCATTTTTGTCATTTTTGTCATTTTTGTCATTTTTGTCATTTTTGTCATTTTTGTCATTTTTGTCATTTTTGTCATTTTTGTCATTTTTGTCATTTTTGTCATTTTTGTCATTTTTGTCATTTTTGTCATTTTTGTCATTTTTGTCATTTTTGTCATTTTTGTCATTTTTGTCATTTTTGTCATTTTTGTCATTTTTGTCATTTTTGTCATTTTTGTCATTTTTGTCATTTTTGTCATTTTTGTCATTTTTGTTATTATTGTTATTATTGTTATTATTGTCATTTTTGTCATTTTTGTCATTTTTGTCATTTTTGTCATTTTTGTCATTTTTGTCATTTTTGTCATTTTTGTCATTTTTGTCATTTTTGTCATTTTTGTCATTTTTGTCATTTTTGTCATTTTTGTCATTTTTGTCATTTTTGTCATTTTTGTCATTTTTGTCATTTTTGTCATTTTTGTCATTTTTGTCATTTTTGTCATTTTTGTCATTTTTGTCATTTTTGTCATTTTTGTCATTTTTGTCATTTTTGTCATTTTTGTCATTTTTGTCATTTTTGTCATTTTTGTCATTTTTGTCATTTTTGTCATTTTTGTCATTTTTGTCATTTTTGTCATTTTTGTCATTTTTGTCATTTTTGTCATTTTTGTCATTTTTGTCATTTTTGTCATTTTTGTCATTTTTGTCATTTTTGTCATTTTTGTCATTTTTGTCATTTTTGTCATTTTTGTCATTTTTGTCATTTTTGTCATTTTTGTCATTTTTGTCATTTTTGTCATTTTTGTCATTTTTGTCATTTTTGTCATTTTTGTCATTTTTGTCATTTTTGTCATTTTTGTCATTTTTGTCATTTTTGTCATTTTTGTCATTTTTGTCATTTTTGTCATTTTTGTCATTTTTGTCATTTTTGTCATTTTTGTCATTTTTGTCATTTTTGTCATTTTTGTCATTTTTGTCATTTTTGTCATTTTTGTCATTTTTGTCATTTTTGTCATTTTTGTCATTTTTGTCATTTTTGTCATTTTTGTCATTTTTGTCATTTTTGTCATTTTTGTCATTTTTGTCATTTTTGTCATTTTTGTCATTTTTGTCATTTTTGTCATTTTTGTCATTTTTGTCATTTTTGTCATTTTTGTCATTTTTGTCATTTTTGTCATTTTTGTCATTTTTGTCATTTTTGTCATTTTTGTCATTTTTGTCATTTTTGTCATTTTTGTCATTTTTGTCATTTTTGTCATTTTTGTCATTTTTGTCATTTTTGTCATTTTTGTCATTTTTGTCATTTTTGTCATTTTTGTCATTTTTGTCATTTTTGTCATTTTTGTCATTTTTGTCATTTTTGTCATTTTTGTTATTATTGTCATTTTTGTCATTTTTGTCATTTTTGTCATTTTTGTCATTTTTGTCATTTTTGTCATTTTTGTCATTTTTGTCATTTTTGTCATTTTTGTCATTTTTGTCATTTTTGTCATTTTTGTCATTTTTGTCATTTTTGTCATTTTTGTCATTTTTGTCATTTTTGTCATTTTTGTCATTTTTGTCATTTTTGTCATTTTTGTCATTTTTGTCATTTTTGTCATTTTTGTCATTTTTTATGCGTTCTTGTGCTTTTGATCATGCATTTTTTTCTCGCCATTTTGTTGTGTCACTTTTCGGTTGGCACCGGAAAATGTAAAAAAAAAATGGATACCAGCATAGGTAGATATGCCCTCATCAAAAGCAGACCCACAGTCACCAGCCATATATCATCGTCGTGGGTTGGCTGAATGCTGAAAGAATGGGCCGCAATACAGCATCCAACACATATTGAACCCAAAAATTTGAGCATAAATGTCCCATAAGCCATGCGTTTTCACCGAAACCGGGATCGACTTTTTTTCCAGTCATGAACGAAAAGAACCTAGTGGGAGATCATCGAATTCCCAGCAGGCTCCCAGCGATTCGAACCGAGAGGCCCGGAAAAAAATGAATCGAATTATACATGGGAAACGGAAACTGACTGTCTGTACCGGTCAGTCGGAAATAACAAACATCGCTTTATGAAAGCATGTATTTATATCTTTGGCTGGGTCACGTTTTCTTTTTTTGGGGGGTGGAAGAGAAGGAACTTTGGAAATGTACGATGAGAAGGAGAGAAGTTGGTTTCCAAAAAACCTCCGCATACATAAATTACACGTTTTCCCAATTTGTAGATCTGCGAAGTTCGAGGAGGAGGGTGTGCTTTGCTCGAATTTGAGCTCACACAAAAAGGAAAGTAAGGAAAGTGGGGTAAAAAATGAAAAGTGTGGGAAGCTTTTTCCGATCTGCTTCTGAAGTTAGACCATGGATGGAACGAAAATAACGTTCGGTACTTTTCCCTTGACCGATTTCAGATTCCTTTCTGGTTCAGTTTGTTTTTTTTTTTTTGCTAGGATTCGAACCCGGAAATGAAGGTATTGTAGCTCGATATGGCGAGGGTATGGTTTGTCATAAATTACGGATATTTAAAACGAATTTTGGGTGCTTTCAGATGACACCACCTACAAAATTTGCCTGAGATGTAGGGAGAAGAGAAAAAGTATCATCCACCGGGAAATGAATAACGATGGTCAGTTCACCTGGTTTGGTCGTTAGTATGCTCTCATACCGGAAACGTTATTTTATCCCTAAAATGTTTGAAGCTGAAAGTTTACCTGTGGTTTCAAATGTTTCTTTCAGTGTGTTACTTCCAACATTCTTAAACATTTTTTAAAAAGTCACGATACATACAGATTGAGTAGTGAAAATTTATAAGATACGTAGTTAATATTTTTATCTTATTTCTCAAAAAAAAACAAATACCAGAAAAAAATATTTAAAAAATTGTTAAATACACTTCAACTTTATCTGCATATTCGACGACTTGTCCGATTTCACATCCGTGAGAACCGGCAGCTAGGTGCTCCAGCTGCCAAACCAATCGGGGAGTAACTGACCATTCCAGGGTATAAATATTCATGTACACCACATTCATGACGTCCACCTACACCCACAAATAGTCAACGGCCAGCCAAAAACTGGGAGCGAAACAACAGAACCGAAATGCAAAAACATCAGCAGCACCAAAATGGCAATATTTATGTAAACGACGCCAAAATTTATGTCTTTCTGAAGTCCCCCGTTGTTGTTGCGTTCCTTTGGTTTGGGTTGGTCCAGAATCGAGAGGGGGTGCCAAAAGTATCGGAAACTCCCAGGAACATCCACCACCCACACACCGTATGTAGAGTTTTGCGCTCCATGAGTCCAAACTTTTTTCTGATATTTTTTTTTTGGGTTCGAATATTCGAGAGTTTTCCAAATGGTTGTTAAGGGAGTTAAACCCGTTTCTAAAAACAAGTTGTGAGTACCTTATTTTATAATATTTACTCTGAATCAATCCATAAGTTGTTTCAAGATAGTTTCTTTAACAACCGGAATAGTTCACATTCACAGCGAAATTTGTTTTCTAACGATAAAAATTAGTACATTCAGGTATGATCTATGTATGATTCTTCTTAGATAACTATAATTTTACAACTGATACGATGCGATAGGAGTTTAGGTTGTTTTCCGTGGAAGATGTTTTCGAGGTAATTGAATGTGGCTCTTGAAAACTAATAACAAATGGGTACACATTTTTGACGGTCGCCACTTAAACTGGATATTTTTATTTTTCGATAATCGCGCACACACTTTGGCCTTTACCGGTGCACAGTGATCCAAAATCCAGAAATGCATGCTGAAAGTCGAGTATTGGAGCGCTCAAAATTATCTATCCTAATTTTTCAACCTTTTCTAGCGTTTCATGCTAAATTAAACCACGCAACTGATAGTCATAAGTCTAACCGCTTTGGAGTTCTCAAAAAAAATGCTAAGAAAAGTTTGAAAATTTTTTGAAAATTTTGCAAAGATAGGCTTAGAATAGAATATAATAGAAAAAATAACGAAATTGCGGATGTATATTGCTTTTAAAAACTATTTTTATATTTTCATTAAGCAGATTTTACTCCTTATTCAACTAAAATTTGAGTTTTGGAATGAAGTTGAAATTTTTTATATGGAATCTAGTTGAATAACACGATAGATTTTGCAGGTTTCTAAACTTCAGCTTTAGTTTTAAAAACAAATTCCTACTCCACTGTAATTTTATGTTGGATAGATTCTAACATTCCTGGGCTACAAAATATTGCAAATTGGGCTGCCATTATCGAAAAGTATAACCACTGTTTTCCTTTTAATTTAACTCCAAAGCAAATAACCCCCCAGATCAAGAAATAAGTTGATATTTAGTTGGATTTTAAGATTCAGTTTCTCAAGAATCCATTCATAATACACCCTTGTCATATTTTGTAACACTATCAATATGAATTTTTGTGTAATTTTATTTTTTCAGGAGTAACTCAAAAAGATGATTGATTTACAGTTTCTTAATTTTTTTTCTGAATAATGACCAAACCATAGAACTTATTTGCTGGTACAATATTCCGTGACAATATGTCAAGTGATTTTTTAGAAAGCGTCCAATATTGAAGTTCATGGACAAATTTTTTTGGGCAGGGTCGAGAAAAATGCAGGAAAGTCCCGTCCCAGTGGGAGACCCAGAACAGCTGAAAATCAACTATTTGACCAAAGTTCCAGGATAAATCGTTTAACAAGTCCTAGAAGACCCAATACTGATCTGAAATTTGAATAAAAATGAAGATTATTGATTCCATGCAGTGAGAGGAATATGAGAGGGGTTTTCAAGCTCAATCCGAAAATATGAATAGAGGAAGTTATAAAAAAGTAAAAAACTTCTGACTTGTTCAGATAGATAACTTTTAAATAGACCTGACTTTATTTTTACAAGGTAGAAAAACTACCCACCGCTAAAATAAACAAAATACGGTGGTCAAATCGTGCGCAAAATATTAGGACTGCTTGTGGGTAGATATTTTGAAAAAAAAAATCATGAAATTCAACAATGAGTTGGTTTTGCTGAATTTGGAGTGGTCATCTGGCAGGTTTCCAACCAGAAACTTTTTGTTGACAAGTCTCGTCTGTTTTTCCCTGATATAAAAGAGGAGAAAAAATTTAAAAAATAATGTCCAACACTCGAGGAGGCTGACGATCTGTGAAAACAGCAAATTACTCAGTCTTTTTATAACAATTGACTCGATGAATGGCTGTAAATACATTAAAGCCTGCCTCCAAATGCAACAGTTGGCTCTGCAAAGCACTTCAATAGGTCCCACACAGTTTATACTGTGTTTAAGTTGGATCTGGAATCGTGCCATCACCAAGGTTGCCGAAATCACAGAAAAATCTATAATTTCACAGAATTTTGAGCAAATTTTCATCACAGAATCTGTGTCACAGAACACATTAGAATTTTAGAAATATTCACAGATTTCACAGAATTTAAAAATAACAGACGTTTTTCAAAATTGATTTTTTTTTTCGTCAATATAATTAAATTATTGAAAAATCATCACAAAACCCCATCACAAAATGTTTGAGTAAAATCACAGAAAGTCAGATTACTTTTTTGACAAAACATAGAATGGTTTTCGGCAACCTTGGCCATCACGCAAAACGGTGGTGGAGTGATAAAAAGTCAAATATGTTGTTTTGTGCCGAATCAGGACAATCGACTCAATTTGTTATAACTACGACCAAATTCAAACTTTTAAGATATTTTGAAGGTCAAGCTTCAGGGAACAGACAACGTAATCAAAACTAGCCATGATTAGAAAAAAGGTGGTTCATAGAATGCATTATAAATGACGCCCAAAAATAAAAGTCGAAAAATTTCTGCATTGGACGCTTTCTCAAAAACCACTTTACAGAACATTAAAAAAATTTGCATATGCACACATCACATCACTACGTAGCTTCACTGAAAATTTCATCAATTCCCATCCATTCATTCAAAAGTTATTCACAAAACAAAGTGTTGATTTTTTTTCGAATACACTCCTTAGGATGTTAAACATTTTGCAGCAAACTGTTAGAAAATTTGTATACAGGGAGCTACATACTGAGCTATGAATTTTTTTCAAGTTCACGGTGCATAAAAATTAAATGTAAATTATTTCCAATGAAAGTATGATTATAGGACAACTTTTATAAATTCCAGAGCCAAAAATAGTAAAAAAAAATTTTTTGTCAGGCTTTTTGAGAATACGATCACTGTGCTAAACGGTACTTTATGTTCGAATCAGTTGGAATTCAATAGTAAAAGTTTCAATTACATTCCACAAAAAAGCAACTTTTGCAAAAAAAAACTGGCAAGAAACCCTAATCTATTTGATGTATTCTTCTCAATTGGAGTCTCGGATTCTGATTTCTAATGATGATTTGTAGGATATTACTGAGCCAATCTTAACATTTCTAGGTCTATTTTAATGAAGAAAGAATTCTAATCTTTAGTGGCCAAGTGCTGATCTTGAGTGGACCCATTTTGGACTGACAACATGTGTAATAAGCCTCAAACACATTCTTTGTGTAGCTGTGAAAACAGCAATTAAATGCTTAAAGTTGTCTAAAGCTGTTGAAGTTTAAAAAACAATGCTTTGACGTAACAGAAACAGACAGTTGTTTGCAAAATATTCTTTCAAGTTTATTTCCATACGTTTAGAAGTCCCATGTTTTGATTGTGTTTTTTAGCAATAATTTAATGTTAACAAAGTCAAATTGTTTTTTTATAATCTTTTGATTTTACTTATGATATTGTTATCAAGTTTGATTAAATATACGTTTAATTCGTATAATATTAATGATAATTTTCAATTCAATATGCAATCAATCAATAGCAACGCATCGAACTATTTCCATAAACATAATTGACTAGAGCATTTTATACAACTTTGAAAAAAGTCTGATTTTGTTAAAAGAAAAATTTATAAGTTAATTATTTGTGGTGAAGTTTCACAAAAAGTTCATAATATTGCAATTTCAAATTCAATTTGATAACTTTTTCTGGATATCTTAAAATTTGATTTTAAATTCATGAAGGCGATAGGAAAATCAATTGGGCAATCAGCTAGTGAAATTGGCATTCTCACGTTTCATTTAAATTGCTACTGCCATAATGAAGTGCCTCGATAAATTGACTAGGAATTTCCTTAAGAAATATATAGGAGCGTAGGAGGAATATAGATTCGCAGACGTATCTATAGACGGTTTCTAGATATAGTTGGTGATACCGGTTTATTCTTGTTTCTCAATTTTCCAAAATAATCTTTTGAAACATGGGGAGACGAGGGATTCCTGTTAGAACCTAAAAAGTATTCTACTAACGATCCTTTTTTCTATCCCCATTGACTACTAGGACGAGGCCGGCGCCGTTATTGATCATTTTTGGAAAGGAAGAGAGCATGAGTTTTGTGCATTGAGAATATACTTCTAGTCCCAAGCACCATTCTATTAGATTTTGCACAAAATTGATGGCCTCGATCAATCACGGAGTAGCAACCATTGGTGATGTGGAGTTTGTTTCACTTAGCCACGCCAGCGATCGTGAGATTCGAAATGCACAATTGATTGATAACAAACAACTAATTTGAGTAATAAATAAAAAAACAATACATTATTTTGTTATTGGATAATTGAAATTACTGAAGCATTTCGGTTTTGACGATTTAAGGTGGATATGAGTAAACAAACAAGCTAAGCTAAGCTTAGTATCTCTTGAATCACGATTTCATTTTTATTTTAATCATACGAACTTGAGGTATTTACCTTAGTTAATAAAACAATTACTTTCCAAGCTGATTTTCATGAGTTGGCGATCAATTCTCAAAACTACTTTGAGTTTGAAACTAAAAGAAAAACCAAAGGGTAAAAATTAAAAAAAAAAAAAAAAAGTATTGTCGAACACTTCAGACGAATGTTCTCAGATCCCACCGTCTGTTTAATCGTAGTAAATAGTTCAAATTGATATATTTACAATGTAATCCGCCAACATAGTTACATTTTCTACAACAATCTTGAACCAAATGGCAATAACCATAGACGCTACGTATGATATTTTTGCGTAGATTCTGAACGCATGCAGATACGAATTCACATGACTAAGCATAATTTTCTAAAAACATCAATTGAATCAAAATCAGTGGATTTCAGAATCGTATTTCCAAAAAAATAATGTTTTTTAATAAAACTTTGTCTTGTGGAATATTTTTGCGTTAGAATACCAACAACTTTGCAAAGCTTCAGAACAAAGTATACTTGTTGGGGTTTTTATTCGATATTTACACTAAAAGATGCAGTTTCCAGGGAAAAAAATGAAAATGCGCCAAAAATCACATGGGACACTCTTGTTTAGAATGGGAGTAAAGTTGATATAAGAAAAAGATAATGGTACTGCATACATTCAGGGATAATGTCTGTGAGTGACCCGTACGGCAGCGCATCTAGCTGTTAATTTTGGAAGTAGGTCTCCTCAAGAATGATAAAAAATAGTTCTACCTAAGATCAAAAATTAATTTAAAAAAAGACACCCGATCAATTTATAATTAGATAGAAAACTCGTTTCAGAAACCCGAATAATTTTTTTGTGAATTTTACTTAAATTTAAGTCTTTGAAAATATGTTCATATTTGTCAAGCGTTACTTAAATTAACGTTTAAAGACAGCATAGAACGGCGAAAGTTACAGCAGAAAAAGGCGTAATTTTCATATCTGTAGATAAAACATTTGAATAAATTAATTTAAGCAAGAATATAAAAAGTTTTAATGAAATATTATTGAAAAAGTGAATTTTCAACACTTTTATGAGATTCAAAGATAACCTTGAAGTTGCTAGAAACGAAAAAAAATAAACACACAAAAATAAGATCTCAGTGAAACTTCACGTTTTTTGAAGAGAACTAACACTTAACACTTAACACTAAGGCGTAATAATTTTGCTTAGATCAATAGTGTTTTCAATTGCTTAACACACAAACGTAGAACAGGTTTTATAATTTTTGCTATGAGTTTTGTACGTTATGTTTGATACCATTTACTATTTTAAAATGTATTCATTGGAAACTTATTTACAACTTTTCGTCAGGACAGCTTTCAGCATTTAATAAACTCAATTTATAACACAGCAAATAATTTTTCTGATTAATTTTTTATTTGACCCTTTTTGCACAAAAGCTAAAAAACATTTTTAAAGATCTCCAAACATGAGCCATATGAAAAAGTCTTGAAAATTCCGCATGCAAACCTGTTTTGATTCATAAATGCATTTTTATATTATTTCGCAGTACTCGTGATCTTATACCGTCTTCGCAAGAAATCTCGACTTTATAAATGTTACTGATAACTGATCGTGGCCTCTTTAAACCGTATATATGGATCACATCCCTTTATATGCCAAAACAAGCTTGTAAGAGGTATCTGGCCAATTAAAGGGTTTATAGCAGATTGTAATGCAGTAATCGACCAAAATATCAACAATAAGATGATTTTCAAAAGCAAAAGGAAAAATAAGCGTTTTTTGCATTTGCCAAAAATATTAACGGATGAAATTTAACTCGTCACTCGTCAGAAAAAAGTAATGGAATGCTGCTCAGTATTATTATCCACTGAAAGTATGCAGCTCACTGGAATTTGTCTTGATCGACAGTTATCGAAGTTTTTCGTGAAAGTACGATGAATAAAAATGTCTCATAACGTTGTGATTTTCTGAGTGTTTTAAATTTTTATTGAACTATTTAAAAAATTGAATTCATCTATTTTTCTAAGAACAACCTAGGGCGAAATTCATTTTTTTATCATCAGGAAAATATGCATATTTGATTACCTGCTGAGAGTACGTAATGTTGTTGTGGAATCTACGGTGCAATTAGGTATTTTGTTTAATCTGGCCGCAATGGATTTTTATTCTTCTAAAATATTAATCGTAAAATGATCTGTAAAAATTAAAGTGTGCTTTATAAAAAACATACCAATGTAACATTGTGAAAAAAATGTCAACTTAATAAAAATTGTAAACAATTTTTTTAGAAAAAAAAAATTTATAATCCATTCTTCTACTGGTAACATTATTTGAATGAGAAAGGTTTGATAAGGTTCATGTAATGTTTCTTAAGTATATTTTCGAAAGGGCCTCAAAAATTCTTTAATTTATAAAATTTAATAAAATACTTCAAAGAAACACATCAAGCTTAAAGCAGTTTTGTAGGAAATACTCACATTACGCTATATCACTTTGTTGGATTATAAAATGCTGCTCAAGCTTATTTTTCGAATTCCACAAACTTTAATAGGACAAAAAAAAAGCTATGTAAAAGTGTTATGTTATTATTTAAAAGATCGGTACCTTATACAGTAGAAAAAAGTATTATACATTAAAGCATGGAAGAAAACTAATTCAAAACTGAGGAGTTAGAATAATAACACAGATCTTTGATTTCACATTTTTCTTGTTGCAAAGGGTATCAAGGCTGAAAGTAACTGTTTCGGGAGCATTTCAACCAAATTAGCTGATTTCCAAAAAAGTTCTCGATTTAACGTTTCAAAAGTTTTTTTTTTTGGTTTTGAAAAAAGCAGAAATCTTTTTGGAAAATATGAATATTTCTGGAAACGCTGGGAATTGTAGGCTTCATAATAGGATTGTTCGATTTTCAGGAAATGATCGATCGCCTGGATCGATTCAGATGAACGGTCGCAGGTTCGTACCACCTAAAAAACCGTAACTGGATGACTTAACTCTGATAGGTCAATCATTTTATTTTTAACAAGGGACGTTTCAATGTACTCAAATTCATTTATTGGAATCTGCAAAAAATCCATAAACTGAAATCTAATTTGAGGCATCAATATTTGACTAGATAAAGGGTGTCAAAATTTTCCCCGCGAGTAACTAATAAAATTCAAGCAATAGTGATTTCAAAAATTTGAACTCAAAATCTGAGTTAATTTGAAAAAATATAATTATCAAACAGCAACACCTGAAACATCAGCAGATTTCGAATCGTACTTTAAGCTTCCAAAAATACTTTATTTGTATTTTGAGAAAAAGTTTGTTAAAAAATTTCCTTCTTTGACTCGAAAATAATAAAAATATAAGTTAAATTTCAGTTATTGGATTAGTTTTGGGAATAAAATGAATGGAAACTGGGTTTTTTTCATCGAAACGTGGGCCATTTGTCAGCAGTGGACCTTTCCCAAATTTTATATTGAATATTCAGACAAGTCCGGGTAAAACCGATCAATCTGACAAGCCTAGACTAGATGGCCAATGGATGATACTGTTTGACATTAATTCTAAATTCAAAATTGGATCTATATACAGGCTCAGCGAGAAAAAGAATCCAAAAGATCGAAAGATCGAATCGAAATGAAACCGATCCTATCGATTTTTTTCAAGCTAAAGAATCGTTCCAAAAAATCGAAAAACTAAGTTGAAAAGGTTGATCTTCCAAAGAGTTCGACCTAAATTACTTTAAATCAACTAATAATTTTCTAAGTCTAAGTCAGTGAGTTGATTTTTTAAGGAATTTTTAAGCATCAGTCAAAACTAAGGTTGCCAGTTGCCCGGTTTTATCCAGGTTTGCCCGGATATTTAATACAAAATTTGACTAAAGTCCGGTCCGGCCCGGTTGTTCGGGTTTCATTAAAAAATGCCCGAATATAGCCCGGATTTATTCACTGTATTTGCCAAAACAAAAAAAAAACTAATTTTGTTGTAATTTTTTTATATATGCGTTAAAAACAAAATTTATTGAACAAGTTTTAAAAAAATAATCATGAAAAGTTCCTTGGAAGCCTAAAATACGATTTAGAAACTGCTGATGAAAAAAAAAATTCAATTTTTTCTTGATTTGTGTTGAGTGATGGGGTGGGTTGTGACCAAATTTGCCCGAATATTGCCCGGATTTTTGGTCGAAATTTTGGAATCAAATGCCCGGATTTTGCTTGGTTCTAGATAAAATAGCCTGGATTTGCCCGGCCCGTCTATGTGCTGGAAAAATTCTGGCAATCTTAGTCAAAACGCTTTTCGATCTTGCACAACGTTGTTTGATGATCTAAAGCTCAGAATCGTCCTCCAGTGATGCCGTTGATTCTTGATGGTCTTTTACTTGAATTTTCCAAAAATAGAACAATTTTATTTTTTGAAAGCTATGTATCTCTAAATCACAAATTACAAGAAATCACAAAAAACTAAATTCTGCCTTGATTGAAAGTTAATAAGTTGATTAAAAAAAAAAGTTTTTGCTGGTCAGCTATCATTGATTGATTGGGCTTATTTATAAGTTTTCAAATGACAAATCACGGAAAATAGGGGTGATTGGCAAAATCTGACAAAATATTTGAATTCAAAGCGCATAAAAGGTTAGGTTAAGTAACGGCACGTTACAAATATTTATTTCTGAAGACATTTTTAAAACATTTGTGACATGAATGCCTTATAAAAATTTAGAAAAAGTTTATTTCTAAAGCATATCCTTACCTTATGTTTCCAATTTCTTGCTGATTCGTTGCCTTAACACTTTTCCTTAATCAGTCTCTCAATTGACACTTGCAGCAGACGTTTCGATAACGAGTGAAATTATTTAGAGAAATCACTAGCCGCGACCTTCAATGGTTTGTTTTCCTTCACTAAACCGGACCCCAATTGGAGGCTTCTTTCAACGCGGAGGCTACAGGTAACGTTTTTTTTCGGTTTTACCCAAAAAAAAGAAGTAAACAACACTTCACTTCACTTTAGCTTTCAAACTTTGGCGGCTCCAACGGTTTTTGACCACCGGTAAGGGGGGATGATTCACACGTTTTCTTTTTGAATGGGAGTGTTTATTTTTGCTTCCTTTGCTTCCACCCCTTGGATTATGTTGAGAAAAAATCCGCGGAGCAAAATTAATATTTATTAGCTGGATATTGGGATGTTTACCGAGATTCACCAAACGTGAATGGTGCTAGGGGGATCCGGAAAAATGGCGGGTGTTGATTCAATTAATTTTCCACGCGCGATCTTCTGTTTTTCTTCTGCTTCTTCTTCTACTGTTGATGTTGCCGGTTGCTCCCGTAGTCTTCGATTCTTCTGACTTCTTGTAGCGGCCGATTTGCTGCTATTATTATTGGTTTTGCGGGAGTGGTATTTTTCCAGCTCGAACTCACTCGAATTGCCCCAAACGAACGAGAGAGTGAAAAAATAATTGATGATGGGGATTATTTAATAAATTTCAACAACCACCACCACCACCGCCAACAGTCTAGTAGGGCAGCGCCGTGTTATTAATAAGGTTAATAACGGTATATTTTTTCTTGTTGGTTTTTTTTCTTCTCTCTGTTTACTGCCACTTTACTGCTGCAGCTGATTTTGTTTTTTCTTACATGTTTTGGCCTTCGTTCAAATCGTTCCGCTCTATGCTGTCGGAAAATGTTTGGCACATTTGTTTGTTGTTTTGCTTCGGTTGTTTTGATTTTTGCTAAGACTTAGATGTTTTTGCTCAAAACATTCGCTATACTTCACTTTAAGAGGACGGTAAGATCGTTACGATTTTTTTGTTATTTGTTCGTGAGTTCACATAATGAGACTTTTTTTGTCTTGACTAGTGAGCAAAAGTGATAGGAGTAGTACTTTTTTACAGTAAGTTACGAGGGTGCGTCACAACCGGTCGAGATTTGATTTTTACTTTCTAAGTTACTAATTCAATGTGTATTCTTTTTCTACTTGAAGAACAATGACACTTAAACATGCATTAGTTTCTGTTTTAGAAAAAATGGCGATAGAAAACACTTTTCAGCTCAGCTGCGTACTCACACACTCACGGACAATTACACTAAAATTAGTGAGCTATCTCAAGAGTAACAACTATATAACACCTTAATCGATCCCTCAAAGACAATTTTCACCTTGAAGGACCTTATTTTAGCTCTAGCACAGCGATTTAACTTTCATCTTTAATTTTAAAGGTAAAAAAACTTTTGTAATACCTTATCCTACATCTTTCACAAAGAAATAGACTAGAGAGATTCGTTTCCCGGTTGGAAGAATTAGTCGGAAAGTGGCACAACCTGAAGAATGATTGTTTCCGATAGTCACAACAACCCACGTTCGATTGTTGATTTTACTTCCTCTTTCTCGCGGTTTTTTTTTCTTGTTTTCTTTCCTTCGATGGGTTTTTCTTCCCAACAATGGTGCACAACCTTCCTTCTCAGCTACATTTTGTCAGCATCAATTTTTCGTGAATCCAACTTCCACCCACACACACGCACACAAGCCCATAACATCGGCCCAAGGTTCCTCGAAATCGAGAATCCGAAATTTACAACCATTGATGACGATGATGATGTCCCATCGCACACATTCACACAAATTTTCCGAAAATAATCACTTATCGGCACGATTCTTTGCCTTGCTGTTTCTTCTGTTCAACCATCAAGAAGAACAACAAAACAGCATCCAAGGGGAAATGTTTTCGGCTTTTCTTTTCTTTCGGCGGCGGATTTTTGATACTTAATTTCCTGCGCCCATTGCCTCAAATTCCCAACCTAGTAGAAATAGTGGGTGGGAGAGACGGTATTTTTAATTGTTTAATACTCCCGCCGGTCCTGATCTTTGACGGCCGGTGTTGCCTCTCGGTGCGAGTTCGATGACGGTTTGCTGTCGAATTTGACGGTGCTTCGAGATTTTTCAGCGACACTGCCGAGGCCAGGTTTGAGCTTGATTTTATGGGCCATTATTGCCTGAAAGAAATGTGAAAAAAAAAGAAAAAGAATATGAGTGCTAGGGGAAATTGAGTAATTTTTTAAAAATTTACTTGGAATAATAATAGGTAAATTAAAATAGAAAAAATAAGGCCTTTCCAATGAATAAAGAGGAAGATTTTGAAAATCCCTTGAACACTGTTTTCAAAGGCTCAAAACATTACGGTTGCAGTATTAGACAATAAATTAAATAGATTTGCATATATTTACATGTCTTCAAATATGTAAAAAATATGCAATACATGCTTCATCTGAGCAAATCTGAAATTTGCCTTGTGACCCATAAAAAAATGCTTATAATTTTACAAATTCATTTAGGTGGTTAAATAGGTATATTAATTTTTGGAAAACTACATTCAAAACCACAGAGCTAAACAGTATTGAGAATTCCCACAAGAAACGAAGCTCAATGGATTTTGTCTAATTTTGAAAACCAGCTATAGACATTTTGAAGATTGATCCAAGAAACTAACTGTGCAAAATTTCATTTGCAAACAAAAAAATGCAAAAATGTCAGAAGTGACAAAAAACAACAATAATAAAAAATGTCAAAAATGACAGAAAAGTCGAAAATGTCTAAAATGTAAAAAATGTCTTGAATGTCAGAAATAAAAAACAACAACAAAAATCACAAAAATGTCAAAAATGTTACAAATGTCAATAATAAAAAAGTAAAAAATGTCAAAAATGTCCCACAAAGATGACAGAGAAAAGAATCCGGTAAAATTTAAAAATCCGACCATATATATTTTGATGATTGGTCCAAAAATCTAAACTGTGCATAACTTAAGCTCAATCAAACTTAATTCAGGGTTGCCACAATATAATTTTTTATCAAATGAGGTCCGGTCATTTTCAAAATGGTGGTATTTAGAAATATTTGAAAACATCAAATGGAATGAAGATACAAATTTGAAAACAAAAAGTATCAATATTCAGAAAAAAAAATTGACAAAATGTCAGAAAAGCAAAACCCAACAAAAAACACAAAAAAAAATTTCAAAAATGACAAAAATGACAAAAATGACAAAAATGACAAAAATGACAAAAATGACAAAAATGACAAAAATGACAAAAATGACAAAAATGACAAAAATGACAAAAATGACAAAAATGACAAAAATGACAAAAATGACAAAAATGACAAAAATGACAAAAATGACAAAAATGACAAAAATGACAAAAATGACAAAAATGACAAAAATGACAAAAATGACAAAAATGACAAAAATGACAAAAATGACAAAAATGACAAAAATGACAAAAATGACAAAAATGACAAAAAAGACAAAAATGACAAAAATGACAAAAATGACAAAAATGACAAAAATGACAAAAATGACAAAAATGACAAAAATGACAAAAATGACAAAAATGACAAAAATGACAAAAATGACAAAAATGACAAAAATGACAAAAATGACAAAAATGACAAAAATGACAAAAATGACAAAAATGACAAAAATGACAAAAATGACAAAAATGACAAAAATGACAAAAATGACAAAAATGACAAAAATGACAAAAATGACAAAAATGACAAAAATGACAAAAATGACAAAAATGACAAAAATGACAAAAATGACAAAAATGACAAAAATGACAAAAATGACAAAAATGACAAAAATGACAAAAATGACAAAAATGACAAAAATGACAAAAATGACAAAAATGACAAAAATGACAAAAATGACAAAAATGACAAAAATGACAAAAATGACAAAAATGACAAAAATGACAAAAATGACAAAAATGACAAAAATGACAAAAATGACAAAAATGACAAAAATGACAAAAATGACAAAAATGACAAAAATGACAAAAATGACAAAAATGACAAAAATGACAAAAATGACAAAAATGACAAAAATGACAAAAATGACAAAAATGACAAAAATGACAAAAATGACAAAAATGACAAAAATGACAAAAATGACAAAAATGACAAAAATGACAAAAATGACAAAAATGACAAAAATGACAAAAATGACAAAAATGACAAAAAATGACAAAAATGACAAAAATGACAAAAATGACAAAAATGACAAAAATGACAAAAATGACAAAAATGACAAAAATGACAAAAATGACAAAAATGACAAAAATGACAAAAATGACAAAAATGACAAAAATGACAAAAATGACAAAAATGACAAAAATGACAAAAATGACAAAAATGACAAAAATGACAAAAATGACAAAAATTACAAAAATTATTAAAATTTCAAAAATGTCAAAAATGACAAAAACTACAAAAACTATTTCAACTTCAAAAATTACAAAAATGACAAAAAATGACAAAAATGACAAAAATGACAAAAATGACAAAAATGACAAAAATGACAAAAATGACAAAAATGACAAAAATGACAAAAATGACAAAAATGACAAAAATGACAAAAATGACAAAAATGACAAAAATGACAAAAATGACAAAAATGACAAAAATGACAAAAATGACAAAAATGACAAAAATGACAAAAATGACAAAAATGACAAAAATGACAAAAATGACAAAAATGACAAAAATGACAAAAATGACAAAAATGACAAAAATGACAAAAATGACAAAAATGACAAAAATGACAAAAATGACAAAAATGACAAAAATGACAAAAATGACAAAAATGACAAAAATGACAAAAATGACAAAAATGACAAAAATGACAAAAATGACAAAAATGACAAAAATGACAAAAATGACAAAAATGACAAAAATGACAAAAATGACAAAAATGACAAAAATGACAAAAATGACAAAAATGACAAAAATGACAAAAATGACAAAAATGACAAAAATGACAAAAATGACAAAAATGACAAAAATGACAAAAATGACAAAAATGACAAAAATGACAAAAATGACAAAAATGACAAAAATGACAAAAATGACAAAAATGACAAAAATGACAAAAATGACAAAAATGACAAAAATGACAAAAATGACAAAAATGACAAAAATGACAAAAATGACAAAAATGACAAAAATGACAAAAATGACAAAAATGACAAAAATGACAAAAATGACAAAAATGACAAAAATGACAAAAATGACAAAAATGACAAAAATGACAAAAATGACAAAAATGACAAAAATGACAAAAATGACAAAAATGACAAAAATGACAAAAATGACAAAAATGACAAAAATGACAAAAATGACAAAAATGACAAAAATGACAAAAATGACAAAAATGACAAAAATGACAAAAATGACAAAAATGACAAAAATGACAAAAATGACAAAAATGACAAAAATGACAAAAATGACAAAAATGACAAAAATGACAAAAATGACAAAAATGACAAAAATGACAAAAATGACAAAAATGACAAAAATGACAAAAATGACAAAAATGACAAAAATGACAAAAATGACAAAAATGACAAAAATGACAAAAATGACAAAAATGACAAAAATGACAAAAAATGACAAAAATGACAAAAATGACAAAAATGACAAAAATGACAAAAATGACAAAAATGACAAAAATGACAAAAATGACAAAAATGACAAAAATGACAAAAATGACAAAAATGACAAAAATGACAAAAATGACAAAAATGACAAAAATGACAAAAATGACAAAAATGACAAAAATGACAAAAATGACAAAAATGACAAAAATGACAAAAATGACAAAAATGACAAAAATGACAAAAATGACAAAAATGACAAAAATTACAAAAATTATTAAAATTTCAAAAATGTCAAAAATGACAAAAACTACAAAAACTATTTCAACTTCAAAAATTACAAAAATGACAAAAAATGACAAAAATGACAAAAATGATAAAAATGACAAAAATGACAAAAATGACAAAAATGACAAAAATGACAAAAATGACAAAAATGACAAAAATGACAAAAATGACAAAAATGACAAAAATGACAAAAATGACAAAAATGACAAAAATGACAAAAATGACAAAAATGACAAAAATGACAAAAATGACAAAAATGACAAAAATGACAAAAATGACAAAAATGACAAAAATGACAAAAATGACAAAAATGACAAAAATGACAAAAATGACAAAAATGACAAAAATGACAAAAATGACAAAAATGACAAAAATGACAAAAATGACAAAAATGACAAAAATGACAAAAATGACAAAAATGACAAAAATGACAAAAATGACAAAAATGACAAAAATGACAAAAATGACAAAAATGACAAAAATGACAAAAATGACAAAAATGACAAAAATGACAAAAATGACAAAAATGACAAAAATGACAAAAATGACAAAAATGACAAAAATGACAAAAATGACAAAAATGACAAAAATGACAAAAATGACAAAAATGACAAAAATGACAAAAATGACAAAAATGACAAAAATGACAAAAATGACAAAAATGACAAAAATGACAAAAATGACAAAAATGACAAAAATGACAAAAATGACAAAAATGACAAAAATGACAAAAATGACAAAAATGACAAAAATGACAAAAATGACAAAAATGACAAAAATGACAAAAATGACAAAAATGACAAAAATGACAAAAATGACAAAAATGACAAAAATGACAAAAATGACAAAAATGACAAAAATGACAAAAATGACAAAAATGACAAAAATGACAAAAATGACAAAAATGACAAAAATGACAAAAATGACAAAAATGACAAAAATGACAAAAATGACAAAAATGACAAAAATGACAAAAATGACAAAAATGACAAAAATGACAAAAATGACAAAAATGACAAAAATGACAAAAATGACAAAAATGACAAAAATGACAAAAATGACAAAAATGACAAAAATGACAAAAATGACAAAAATGACAAAAATGACAAAAATGACAAAAATGACAAAAATGACAAAAATGACAAAAATGACAAAAATGACAAAAATGACAAAAATGACAAAAATGACAAAAATGACAAAAATGACAAAAATGCCAAAAATGCCAAAAATGACAAAAATGACAAAAATGACAAAAATGACAAAAATGACAAAAATGACAAAAATGACAAAAATGACAAAAATGACAAAAATGACAAAAATGACAAAAATGACAAAAATGACAAAAATGACAAAAATGACAAAAATGACAAAAATGACAAAAATGACAAAAATGACAAAAATGACAAAAATGACAAAAATGACAAAAATGACAAAAATGACAAAAATGACAAAAATGACAAAAATGACAAAAATGACAAAAATGACAAAAATGACAAAAATGACAAAAATGACAAAAATGACAAAAATGACAAAAATGACAAAAATGACAAAAATGACAAAAATGACAAAAATGACAAAAATGACAAAAATGACAAAAATGACAAAAATGACAAAAATGACAAAAATGACAAAAATGACAAAAATGACAAAAATGACAAAAATGACAAAAATGACAAAAATGACAAAAATGACAAAAATGACAAAAATGACAAAAATGACAAAAATGACAAAAATGACAAAAATGACAAAAATGACAAAAATGACAAAAATGACAAAAATGACAAAAATGACAAAAATGACAAAAATGACAAAAATGACAAAAATGACAAAAATGACAAAAATGACAAAAATGACAAAAATGACAAAAATGACAAAAATGACAAAAATGACAAAAATGACAAAAATGACAAAAATGACAAAAATGACAAAAATGACAAAAATGACAAAAATGATAGAAATGACAAAAATGACAAAAATGACAAAAATGACAAAAATGACAAATTTACAAAAATTTTAAAAAATGTAAAAATAGCGAAAATATCAAAAATCACATAAATTTCGTAAATCTCATAAAATACACAAATTACAAAAAAATTAATAAATTACAAAATTGACATATTCTTGCTATGTTATTGTAGTTGCGAATTGCCAATTGATGTAAAAACTTTGTTAAATTTTTCGAAACATTATTTAATTTGATTTAAACACTCTGGGCTTTCATTGATCGATATGTGTTCGAAACTCCGAACCATTGGAGACCAAACAAGCGAACAACAATTGGAAACGATTTGTAGCTAATGATAGGAATTATAACAGAACCGGGTCCTCCGATGGATCTGATTGCCCCAGCATTTCGAAATGGCTGCTGTCCAGCTGAATGGACACGGACACTCTTCCACTTTGCTGAGGCTACCATTTTTACACTACATACGCACACCTACACACATATATACTGTACATAGAAACATGCCGCCCATGTGATTTCGAAACCATAACCAAACAATCGGACAGACAACCTCCTCGATAATTTATTGGTTCTGGGAGTAGGAGAATGGGGGAAAAACGGGCGATACTAGTGGGTGGTAATCCTGTTTTATGATTTATTCGAGCGTGATGGTTCCATAGACCAGCGCAGGCCATTGATAGCAGGAGAAGTGCAGTGCAGAGAGCAGTCACTTGACAACATTGACCCAGTCGGTAAAAGGAGTAGAGATGATTTTCACTGAAAGAGACATTGTTGAGGTGATCAGAAGAAGAAGAAGAAGAAGAAGAAGGACAGGGCGGAAGAAGGAACTCTGCCCAAAAGGATTAAGTAATGGAAAGCTCAGCTGAGCCCAAATGTGACATTTGGAATTGTTCGGGCGGAAATCGGATCAAACGGAATCATCGATGTAGTCAGCTCGAGTGGACAATTTTCAATGAAAGACGACGATGCTGGGGATTATAGATAATTGCATATCACAAACAGCTTTGTTGCTGTGAGCTGTTCCATTTGAATAATTTGCAAACATCGAAGAAAAAAATTGAAACCAATTCAAATTTTTAGACGCTAAATTTGGTACAGTTTAATTAAGTTCCTTTTCATTGATAGATCAAAACACCCCGAGTATACTTTACGACCCTCTGCTTTAAACTTGTTATAAAGATGATTAAATCGAAAAGTTTTCCTCCAAAAAAGGGTCTCCTAGCGCTAGTCCAGGAAGTCAGTGCCGGCACCGGTGAAGCGCGCCCTAATTAGGAATGAAAAGTCCAATAACGTGTCTGTCTCCGGGAGCCTCCAAAATTTTCAAGGGACAAATCCTCCGGAAGACGGAGAACTTTTAGCCAACAACAGTCCCCAAATTATCCGGGCAGCGGAAAGAAGGCAGGGAAGCTGTTTTTTTTTGCTTTTTTCTAAATTTGTTTCGTCTAGGGGAGAAGTTTTGTGTTAGGCTTTTTTTTCTCTTTTTGGTAGGCTTAGTTTGATTTTCCAAGGTTGGAAAGCGTATTTGAGGGCGAAAAAAATAAATTCGGCAAGTGAAAGTCAATTACCAAGTCTCGAAGCGTTCATTGTGTGCTGGAAGGGCAAGCGACACCCTAGACCATGGGTGGCCAAACCGTGGCCCGCGAACGCTTATTTGTGGCCCGAGATGCTTTGTAATATTATGAAATGAGAACTATTCTTACAAAATAGAGCAAATCAATGGTTTGTTATTTTGGAGGCAGTAAAACGTCGCTTCATCGGTCTTGAAAAACCGTGCGGAGCTATTTAGCGTTTAAATTTATTCAAAAATTGTAAACTAAAGTCAGGCACGACCAAAATGATAAATACGTTTAGTTGATATTGGATTTCAAGATTTTGGAAAGCATCGTCTGCATGTTTTATATCTAACAACACCTTTTTCCGTTAACTTAAGCTGTTTTGAAGGATAATTACAATGGAACTTTGTGGAATGTGCTGTGATACTCAGTTAACCCCCTAAAAGCCAAGCTTTTTTTACGCTGAAAAATTTAGAGCAGCTTACAAATTACAACTTTTGCTCTACGAAAAACATGAAAGGATTTTTTTTTGTCAAATTCATAAAATCCATAGCCACAGCTTTATTGTAAACATTTTTTGTTAAAATTCTACCACAAATAACTGAGATATTTTAATTTGAACTTAAACCACTTCAAAAAATAAATAGTGTACATATTTTTTGATTTCTTGTTTTTCATTCCCAACCCCGCCTGTATGTTGCGTTTTTTTCTTCAAAATTTAGGATAATTTTTTTTTCTGAACAAATCAATCCGTTACGCCAATATTTTTTAAGGTCAAAATCGTTTTGCCAATCATCTTTTTTAATCGAGAAACCCATGGACTAAGAATTTCTATGGCTACCATATTGATAATGTTAAGAAATATAGGTCCATGGCCATTTATTTCACGCTATTACGGCTTTTTAGCTGTACCTTTCGACAGTTGGTTGAATGCTAATATGAAACGCTAGATTTACATATTTTGAAACTAGGTTGAAATAATAATTGGGTTTGGTTTAAAGTCGATTTTAGTAAATCCCGTCTAAAGGCAGGGTCGAATTTAAGAGGGTTGACGGGAAATGTCGGATTCTTTGGAAGGATAATATAAAAAAAATACTGAATGCGCCATCTGGATGTATATGAATTTTCAATCAATATCCAAAAATAAACAAGCTCTTGTCAGGATATTCAATGCCATTTATTCTAAACCAGATTTATTACTTAATAAGCAAAAAGCAACTTTTTCGCGGGCATTCTCCCTCGTAGACAAGCTTGAAACTCGTCAATGTTTTTGGTGACCTGGCGTAAATTTTACTTTTGAAATATGTTCACAGTAAAAAAAAATGTGGTACCGTTAAATTCTGAGAACGAAGAGGACAGTTCAAATCAACATGTTTTGAGGCAGTGATTTTATCGGTAAGCACGCACAGTTTTCATTACTGAATGATCGTTTTCGATGTAAAGCACTAAAATTGAAACGCGTTCTTTTGGTCTGCATAAAATGGCATTGACGTTTTGAAATTGCGTTAATATGTCGAAAACCACTGCAGAATTGTTCGACTTTCAAATCGCATTGACATGAACAACGTTTATAGCGGTCGTAGAGTTAAAGACAAATTTATCTTTAGGTAATTTGAAAATAACTGAGAAAAAAAAGAATGTTATGACAAGCTCTCAGATTTTTTTTTCAATTCTTATTAACGACTGCCTAACGAATTTGAATCGTTTCAAAAATCTGAATCACAATTTGTTTTTGTAAATATCAAACATTTTTTAACAAAGATTAACTGTTTAGGGGGAAGAGTTCCTAAATGCGCATATTAAATAATCGTAATCATTTTTCAAATGTTGTTTAGTGTTCAACATGCACATTGAGGAGGATATTTCTTAATCGATGTTCAAGATACATCAATCACTACTACTACTAAAAAAAGACTTTCAATGAAAACTACTTTGAAATACGCCTAAACTTCATAAGTGTTTCCAAATTTCATGTTTCACCTGAGCTCTAGAATCTCAATCAGAAAGTATGATATAATGTTATTGAACACGTACTTAAAAAATTTATATTATGAAATCCTCTATAATAAAGACTGTTCACGAAAGAAAAAAGACATAATTTTTAAAATGATATTTTATAAGCTAGAATTGTGAAAATTAGGGTGAGTGCTCCTACCTTGGACCTAGAGCCTACTTTAGTCCTAAAATGCCGAAAATTGTAAGTCATACATTTTGCAAGCATAGCATAAAGATACTCCTATGCATACAATGAACTCTTATTCTTCATGAATCCTACCATTCCGTTTTTTCCCATTAAAAGTTATTCTGATACAATTTTCAACGTTTTTAAAAATGTACTTCCTCATAAGTGGTAAATCAGACAGCTCAATTAGTGGGGCGCGTATTAAGAAATAAGAGTGTTTAAGGTAAAATCACGATATTTTACTGTCCAAGCCAAAGTTTAAAGGAAATTTACTTTCACTGTGAAGAATATGAACCATATTTCCTATTTTCCTTAAATTCATGAAAATTAATGGAAAACTCGGAAAATTTGCACAGAGTCCAACTATAGGAAACTTTCGACTTTGATGTTCCATGTTTAGACCTGACATCGCCAAAACTATGTATCAATACCAACAAATCAACAAAGGTGCGAATTTATATGTAATTGGGGCATAATTCAGTACCAATATTGAATATTTCTAAAAACTTTTGCACATTTTCCGCAAATAAAGTTCAAGTTAGTAAATACAAACAAGTTTCAGCTATTGTTCTGCTGATAGAGCTGACGGGGAATAAAAGTGTTTGTGGTATTCATAACAGAAATTATAGTTTTTTTTTAAGTTAAAAAGCTGTTAAACTTTTTTATGGTAATAATTGATTGAAGATTACATTTTCAATGAATTTGTTTATTTATTTTCTAAATATCATACTTTTTATAGCAATTTTAGTTCTAGGTCCACTGAAAGGAACCGGTTCAGTACCAAAATAGGAACAGTAGGTTCAAAGTTGGAAATTTTGATTATCCATATCTTTGCAAATCTCTCAATAACGGCGAAACCTATGTTGAAAACTTTCATTGAAACTTGAAGATAAGATCATAACCTATAAATGAATTTCCTGAAGGATATAAATTTCCCATTCGTTTATGTGAAAAACATGATTATTTAAAAACCACCGCTTAAAGGGTCCAAAGTAGGGCAACTAACCCTATGTTTATGGACAATTGGATTGAAGCTGCCAAAGTTTGAGTTAATGGGACGAATCAATTCTGCACAAATGATGTGAGAAAAAAATATTATTCCATTAATGGGTAACAAATTTCGAAGGATGCGAATTTATGGTGTTTAAAATAATAAAGAAGTTTGCCGAAATTTATTTTCTTGAAGATTCATCGAAATCTGGATGGAATAAAGAGAAATAGTAATCGGAATTAAGAGAAAGCTGCCACTCGCTTCTTAACCCTTCATTTCAAGATTTTATCATTTTTCCTCAAAAATCATTTTAAACAGTTGGAAATGATGAGTACATAGAGAAAAAAAATTAAAATAAAATACGATTTCTCATTTTTTCCATACATTAATCGTTGCAAATTTGTAACTCTATGAAACGATAAGTTAAATTCTAGAAATGTGTGTGTATTTTTTTTTTTCTAAGAAATCTTCCGAAAAAAAATCTCATAGTCATCACAATACAGCAATGTTTATGCAAGCTCTTTCTAGAAAAAAAAAGTTGGAAAAAAATTGGCATCTTTAGAACGATGAAACTTTTGCCAAATTTGGCACGAGTTGGCATTCTAGTTGGCAATTTTCTAACTTTGTTAAAAAGAAGGATATTCGTGATGACGTACAATGCTTTTGATAAAAAAAATCACAAAAATAAATGTGAGTGAGGTATCGAAATTATATATTCGACTAGAAGCGCTCTACATTTTTTAACATTGGGCACAATGAGACTTACAGAAAAATTAAAAAACAAAAACAAACGACAATTCGAACTAACTTTTTCGCAAAAACATACACAGATGATTATTTTCTTTCGGAAACACTTGTTATTCATATTTATGAGGCGATGGTTTTGCTTAAAATGGTTAATTTGGACTGACATTTAGGTTTTTTTTAATTTGCTTTCTTTTTTGGGGTTGGTTTTTTTCTTTTTTTAAATCTGTGATCAGTCACAATATTTGTATGAAACCTTCAAAACTGTATGGTCTAATACTTCAAAAAATCAGTTTTCTTAATACGCCAAGGTTTTTTTTGGCATTTTATACACGGTTTACGAGAATTAACACGGTTTTTGTCAGAAAATAGTCCTTTTGAACGGGAAACGTTTAGAAATTTTCGAAATTAGAAACTCTTAGCTCTAGTCTAAGAGCTTAGACTAAGAAGACGTGATACCTGAGACTTGAGACCTGATCCCTGAGACCTGAGACCTGAGATCTGAGACCTGAGACCTGAGACCTGAGACCTGACACCTGACACCTGACACCTGAGACTAAAGACCAGAGACCAGAGACATGAGACTTGAGACCTGAGATATGAGACCTGAGATCTGAGACAGGAGAAATGAGACCTGAGAACGTAAACCTGAGACAATGGACATGAGCCTTGAGATCTGAGACATGAGACATGAGACATAAGACATGAGACCTGAGGCATGAGACTTTAGACCTGAGACCAGAGAAAATAGACATGAGCTTTGAGATCTTAGACATGAGATCTGAGACTTGAGACCAGAGATCTGTCATATAAAGCTAGAGACCTTAGACATAAGACAAAAGACATGAGACTTGAGACCTGTGTCATGTCTCATGTCCCGAGTCTCATGTCTTATGTCTCATGTCTAATGTCTCATGTCTCAAGTCTCATGTCTCATGTCTCATGTCTCATGTCTCATGTCTCATGTCTCATGTCTCATGTCTCATGTCTCATGTCTCATGTCTCATGTCTCATGTCTCATGTCTCATGTCTCATGTCTCATGTCCCATATCTCATGTCTCATGTTTAATGTCTCATGTCTCTGATCTCATGTCTCATGTCTCATGTCTCATGTCTCATGTCTCATGTCTCATGACTAAGGTCTCATGTCTCTAGTCTCAAGTCTCAGGTCTCAGATCTCAGATCTCAGGTCTCAAGTCTCATGTCTCAGGTATCAGGTATACGTTCTCAGGTCTTATGTTTAAATTGTCAGGTCTCAAGATTCAGGTACGAATTCGCAGGTCTCAGATCTCAGATCTTGTGTCTCAAGTCTCAAGTCTCAAGTCTCAAGTCTAAATTCTCAAGTCTCAAGTCTCAAGTCTCAAGTCTCAAGTCTCAAGTCTCAAGTCTCAAGTCTCAAGTCTCAAGTCTCAAGTCTCAAGTCTCAAGTCTCAAGTCTCAAGTCTCAAGTCTCAAGTCTCAAGTCTCAAGTCTCAAGTCTCAAGTCTCAAGTCTCAAGTCTCAAGTCTCAAGTCTCAAGTCGCAAGTCTCAAGTCTCAAGTCTCAAGTCTCAAGTCTCAAGTCTCAAGTCTCAAGTCTCAAGTCTCAAGTCTCAAGTCTCAAGTCTCAAGTCTCAAGTCTCAAGTCTCAAGTCTCAAGTCTCAAGTCTCAAGTCTCAAGTCTCAAGTCTCAAGTCGCAAGTCTCAAGTCGCAAGTCTCAAGTCTCAAGTCTCAAGTCTCAAGTCTCAAGTCTCAAGTCTCAAGTCTCAAGTCTCAAGTCTCAAGTCTCAAGTCTCAAGTCGCAAGTCTCAAGTCTCAAGTCTCAAGTCTCAAGTCTCAAGTCTCAAGTCTCAAGTCTCAAGTCTCAAGTCTCAAGTCTCAAGTCTCAAGTCTCAAGTCTCAAGTCTCAAGTCTCAAGTCTCAAGTCTCAAGTCTCAAGTCTCAAGTCTCAAGTCTCAAGTCTCAAGTCGCAAGTCTCAAGTCTCAAGTCTCAAGTCTCAAGTCTCAAGTCTCAAGTCTCAAGTCTCAAGTCTCAAGTCTCAAGTCTAAATTCTCAAGTCTCAAGTCTCAAGTCTCAAGTCTCAAGTCTCAAGTCTCAAGTCTCAAGTCTCAAGTCTCAAGTCTCAAGTCGCAAGTCTCAAGTCTCAAGTCTCAAGTCTCAAGTCTCAAGTCTCAAGTCTCAAGTCTCAAGTCTCAAGTCTCAAGTCTCAAGTCTCAAGTCTCAAGTCTCAAGTCTCAAGTCTCAAGTCTCAAGTCTCAAGTCTCAAGTCTCAAGTCGCAAGTCTCAAGTCTCAAGTCTCAAGTCTCAAGTCTCAAGTCTCAAGTCTCAAGTCTCAAGTCTCAAGTCTCAAGTCTCAAGTCTCAAGTCTCAAGTCTCAAGTCGCAAGTCTCAAGTCTCAAGTCTCAAGTCTCAAGTCTCAAGTCTCAAGTCTCAAGTCTCAAGTCTCAAGTCTCAAGTCTCAAGTCTCAAGTCTCAAGTCTCAAGTCTCAAGTCTCAAGTCTCAAGTCTCAAGTCTCAAGTCTCAAGTCTCAAGTCTCAAGTCTCAAGTCGCAAGTCTCAAGTCTCAAGTCTCAAGTCTCAAGTCTCAAGTCTCAAGTCTCAAGTCTCAAGTCTCAAGTCTCAAGTCTCAAGTCTCAAGTCTCAAGTCTCAAGTCTCAAGTCTCAAGTCTCAAGTCTCAAGTCTCAAGTCTCAAGTCTCAAGTCTCAAGTCTCAAGTCTCAAGTCTCAAGTCTCAAGTCTCAAGTCTCAGGTCTCAGGACTCAGGTCTCAGATCTCATGTCTTAAGTGTCCAGTCATGTCTTATTGTTTGAAGTCTTTTCCGCAATAAGGACAGTTTTTTACACAGTTTTCAGAAATAAGCACGGCTTTTACACGGTTTTCGGGAATCAACTCGGTTTTTTGCACGTTTTTTTTACTCGGCCCGATATCAGTGTGAAAAAAAAACCGTACTGTATACCATTTTTTATGTGGCGATTATAAATCTGTAGAGGGAGGGATATTTTAATAGATGAGTGTAAGACAACTGTATTTACATAAGCAAAACATACATGTTTTATACACATCGCAGCAAATTTCATGTTAAAATATATTACAATTTTTGAGAAAATTATTTTTATTTATAAAAGCGCAACAGACAGCTCAATAAGTGGGACGCATTTCGAGAAATCAGACTGAATAAGAAAAAATAACGTTTTTGTTTAACAGTCCAAGCCAAAGTTCATAGGGAAATCACAACCACTGTGATGAACATGATCCATACTACCTATTTTTTCTCAAATATATATCTCACATTTTTCCAAATTTTTATTGAAAAGATAAAAATTTCCTTCGGTAAAAATGAGACTACGATGAAGCCAAACATCACCACATACATGAATATTTCCAAAAACTGTTGAAACCATTCAACTCCCTCGTCAAAGCAGAATAAGTAAAGTAAAATGCGGCCTTACAAGACCAGGCGGGTTTGCGAAATAAACTTTTTCTGTTTATCAAATTAGGATGAATTCCATTTCACCATGTTGTTTGTAGGAACCGAACATTCTTTGAATGAGAAACCAAAAGAAATTGCTTTTCAACAGAATGTTTTTCATGTGTGAATATGTTTTTTCGAGTACTAACTTTTTTTTGCGTTCCATCTTTTGGGTACTCACACAGGAAGATCGCACAAAGCACACATAATCCAAAAGTTAAGTGAAGAAAAAAGTTTTTCCATTCCATCCGTACTGAAAACTTCCTGTTTTCCCTCTCGCTTTTTCCTCCTCAGCAATGGGTATCGAGGTAGGTTGATTTGGATTGAAAAGTTCAAGTTCTGGTTTTGAGCCGAGTTTTTACACTGCCAATTGAAAGGTTAGTCCTGTTTGAGAATTTTAACTGAGCTGGAATGTTTTTTTTTTGTCAAACCGGATCCATACCGAGCGAATCAAACATTCATTCTAATAAAATCGAGTTGAACTGGCTCGGTAAAATTTCCCAGCTTCCGATGCTGATATTGATGATGGTCGTAAAAAGTAAGGGGGGATGATGTTACTTTTCTTCCGCCCTCCCTGGTTCTTCAATAAGTTTTCATGGCTGGATGTGTGGGTGCAGCGTTTTTAAGTATAGGTAAAGGCACCTTCCGAGAAGACAAAACTTTGTGATTTATGAGTGACCCGGTTTCTGGTTTCCATATCTTCTGGTGAGATGCGAATGTGAGAGAAAAAATCAAACGAAGAATGTAAGAAAAATAGACCCACATACATTTCGAGGTATCCTATTCGAAGCAGTGCCGCAAAATGTGATCACTTGTCACAAGATTTCCGGCTTTTCTTCGCTAGGTTCCAAAAGAAGATGACACAGAGTGGGAACAGCAAAAAGGAACCATCCTCTGGAACGAAGCCGATTCTTTATGTTCTCAGCTTTTTTTTCGCTCGATTCCAAGTCTTCTGTTAAATTTTCATCGCAAATTCACCGTTTCGGTTGTACCAGCTTGGAGTTTACTGAGCCCACAACTCTTTATCTGTCGGTATTTCTATCGATTTCTTTAAAGAATAAAGAGAATAATCTCCACAAGATTGTTCGTTCGATTCCACCAAAGCTTCGGTCGTTTGAAATTGTTCAAAAGAAGAAAGAAAGTTACCAGTGAACCGTGAAGCGGAAGTTGAGAAATGGCATCGGGGAACAAAAAGCGCTTTCAACCGATACCGTCAGAGGGGCGTATTTTTCGTGTGAAATTTGCTCCAGTTGCCAAGATAGTCAAGAAATGGTGCGACGCTGAGTGTTCAACATCCAAAAATTATTTTTTTTTGCCAAAAAAAAAAATTGCGATAGGAGAGTCTCCAAATAAAAAAAAAAGTAAAAATCAAATGAGAAATCGTAAAATTAAATTAGTCCGGAACTAAATTGAATTCCTTGTTTTGTCACTTGGAGGTTAAAAATAACGGATATCCAAAATTTGGATAATATTCAAAATAGCTTAATAGCCGCCTGTCCGTGGAGTAGAAGACAGCTTTCAAGTCTTCTAAGCCAACAGACATGAGATCGAATCTCGGTCACGGCATACATAGTTCACGTTCTGTGGGTTGGTGGTGTTGGCATTTGTAAGATGCTAGCCATCATATTCTCGTAAGATCTACGCTTAGTGTTAATTTAATGGTTCTCTTCGAGGACAACATCAAGTTTAATTGAAATCCAATACAAGTTTGTGTTCGTTAAAAAAAAATTAAGCCAAATATTTCAATATTTAAAAAAAAAACGACCATCTCTCTGCGGTAAAATAGGAAGAAAGCGGATCGCTGATTTGAATTCGAAGCGATTCGAAAGCTTTCAGCTCGGCCGCCTTGGGCAAGAGTTTGGCAAAACTTCATCCCTTCTATACAACATTCTATGGGTAGAGAGATATTACAGAACCACCGGACATGACCGGAATTCCTAGCGTCTTAATTTGCTCGTAAAGATTTAGCTGGCTGCCGCAGTTGTTCCCTTCGAGGCACTCAAGTTATTCACTTCGCCTTTCCGAAAAGTTCTGAATGGCAGCTCCCAGAACTAGCCCTGGTTGACTAACTTAGGGGAACCCCGGAGATAAAAGAACATGAACGGACCAGGTCTTTTTCTCTATTTTTTTTTCGTAAGAAAACGCTTCTGGAGCGTGTCGTTGGACGAATTATGTAAATGCAATTAATTAAAGGCAAGCCACGTTCCGAGACGTTGTTCCGGAGTGTTGGCTTCTGGCTTCTTACTAGCTCTCGTGCCCTAACTTTTCGGTTTCGGTGGTCATTCAATGGAAGACGATAGGACCCTACACTAGCTAGCTGGGACATATCTAGACTAAGAGAGTAGCTGAATGGCACCCGGAGGGCCAACGAAAGTGACACGAAGATGATGAAGACGATGATTATGATGAATAAGGGATTGAGCCACTTCTTGGATATTTTCGAGCGGAAAATTGCCGTAGGCTGGCATCATTCAGAGTTGGAGAAAGTCTTCCAGAAAAGGATTGACGCGAAATGCCGAAGATTTGCTCGGACATAAAGCCTTCCGTCCTCGTCGTCGTTCGTTGGGCTGAATGTGTGAGATGAATTGATTCTAATAATTCCTCGTTGGCCGATATAATCTTATCTTTAGCACCGAGCCTGCTTCTAGTAAAGAGCCTTCCGGTTTTATCGCACAACAACCGGAAGGAGGCTCAGCATAATTCCCAGCAAATGGAAATGAAAATTCACAGATGAAGGATTCAAGGAAATGGTGGGATAAATTTGTCGAATATGTGTAATGTTTTCCCACCTCCTGCTGTTAACTTCAGTAAAGCTGTAACTTAAAAATAAACATTTTCATTGACAATTTTTTCGATTGTCTCCAGAAGTGCAATTATTTATAGCGAATCCATTGAAAAATTTCACATTTTTCTCATAGTGGATTTTTTTTCATTTTTGTTTTTTTACAATTTTGTCATTATTTTGTTACATTTTTGTGTTATTTTTGTGTTATTTAAGTGTAATTTTGTTGTCATTTTTTGTGATTTTTTCTATCATTTTTGTGTCATTTTTGTGTCATTTTTGCATTGCGTCAATTTTGCGTCAATTTTGTGTCATTTTTGTGCCATTTTTGTCATTTTTGTCATTTTTGTCATTTTTGTCATTTTTGTCATTTTTGTCATTTTTGTCATTTTTGTCATTTTTGTTATTTTTGTCATTTTTGTTATTTTTGTCATTTTTGTCATTTTTGTCATTTTTGTCATTTTTGTCATTTTTGTCATTTTTGTCATTTTTGTCATTTTTGTCATTTTTGTCATTTTTGTCATTTTTGTCATTTTTGTCATTTTTGTCATTTTTGTCATTTTTGTCATTTTTGTCATTTTTGTCATTTTTGTCATTTTTGTCATTTTTGTCATTTTTGTCATTTTTGTCATTTTTGTCATTTTTGTCATTTTTGTCATTTTTGTCATTTTTGTCATTTTTGTCATTTTTGTCATTTTTGTCATTTTTGTCATTTTTGTCATTTTTGTCATTTTTGTCATTTTTGTCATTTTTGTCATTTTTGTCATTTTTGTCATTTTTGTCATTTTTGTCATTTTTGTCATTTTTGTCATTTTTGTCATTTTTGTCATTTTTGTCATTTTTGTCATTTTTGTCATTTTTGTCATTTTTGTCATTTTTGTCATTTTTGTCATTTTTGTCATTTTTGTCATTTTTGTCATTTTTGTCATTTTTGTCATTTTTGTCTTTTTTGTCATTTTTGTCATTTTTGTCTTTTTTGTCTTTTTTGTCATTTTTGTCATTTTTGTCATTTTTGTCATTTTTGTCATTTTTGTCATTTTTGTCATTTTTGTCATTTTTGTCATTTTTGTCATTTTTGTCATTTTTGTCATTTTTGTCATTTTTGTCATTTTTGTCATTTTTGTCATTTTTGTCATTTTTGTCATTTTTGTCATTTTTGTCATTTTTGTCATTTTTGTCATTTTTGTCATTTTTGTCATTTTTGTCATTTTTGTCATTTTTGTCATTTTTGTCATTTTTGTCATTTTTGTCATTTTTGTCATTTTTGTCATTTTTGTCATTTTTGTCATTTTTGTCATTTTTGTCATTTCTGTCATTTCTGTCATTTTTGTCATTTTTGTCATTTTTGTCATTTTTGTCATTTTTGTCATTTTTGTCATTTTTGTCATTTTTGTCATTTTTGTCATTTTTGTCATTTTTGTCATTTTTGTCATTTTTGTCATTTTTGTCATTTTTGTCATTTTTGTCATTTTTGTCATTTTTGTCATTTTTGTCATTTTTGTCATTTTTGTCATTTTTGTCATTTTTGTCATTTTTGTCATTTTTGTCATTTTTGTCATTTTTGTCATTTTTGTCATTTTTGTCATTTTTGTCATTTTTGTCATTTTTGTCATTTTTGTCATTTTTGTCATTTTTGTCTTTTTTGTCATTTTTGTCATTTTTGTCATTTTTGTCATTTTTGTCATTTTTGTCATTTTTGTCATTTTTGTCATTTTTGTCATTTTTGTCATTTTTGTCATTTTTGTCATTTTTGTCATTTTTGTCATTTTTGTCATTTTTGTCATTTTTGTCATTTTTGTCATTTTTGTCATTTTTGTCATTTTTGTCATTTTTGTCATTTTTGTCATTTTTGTCATTTTTGTCATTTTTGTCATTTTTGTCATTTTTGTCATTTTTGTCATTTTTGTCATTTTTGTCATTTTTGTCATTTTTGTCATTTTTGTCATTTTTGTCATTTTTGTCATTTTTGTCATTTTTGTCATTTTTGTCATTTTTGTCTTTTTTGTCATTTTTGTCATTTTTGTCTTTTTTGTCATTTTTGTCATTTTTGTCATTTTTGTCATTTTTGTCATTTTTGTCATTTTTGTCATTTTTGTCATTTTTGTCATTTTTGTCATTTTTGTCATTTTTGTCATTTTTGTCATTTTTGTCATTTTTGTCATTTTTGTCATTTTTGTCATTTTTGTCATTTTTGTCATTTTTGTCATTTTTGTCATTTTTGTCATTTTTGTCATTTTTGTCATTTTTGTCATTTTTGTCATTTTTGTCATTTTTGTCATTTTTGTCATTTTTGTCATTTTTGTCATTTTTGTCATTTCTGTCATTTTTGTCATTTTTGTCATTTTTGTCATTTTTGTCATTTTTGTCATTTTTGTCATTTTTGTCATTTTTGTCATTTTTGTCATTTTTGTCATTTTTGTCATTTTTGTCATTTTTGTCATTTTTGTCATTTTTGTCATTTTTGTCATTTTTGTCATTTTTGTCATTTTTGTCATTTTTGTCATTTTTGTCATTTTTGTCATTTTTGTCATTTTTGTCATTTTTGTCATTTTTGTCATTTTTGTCATTTTTGTCATTTTTGTCATTTTTGTCATTTTTGTCATTTTTGTCATTTTTGTCATTTTTGTCATTTTTGTCTTTTTTGTCATTTTTGTCATTTTTGTCATTTTTGTCATTTTTGTCATTTTTGTCATTTTTGTCATTTTTGTCATTTTTGTCATTTTTGTCATTTTTGTCATTTTTGTCATTTTTGTCATTTTTGTCATTTTTGTCATTTTTGTCATTTTTGTAATTTTTGTCATTTTTGTCATTTTTGTCATTTTTGTCATTTTTGTCATTTTTGTCATTTTTGTCATTTTTGTCATTTTTGTCATTTATGTCATTTTTGTCATTTTTGTAAATTTTGTGAATGAAAATCGAGATAGAAACAAATTTATAGGATGAGCATAAGAAAATGAGGATAGTATAATGTAAAAGTTTCATTAATTTTTGATTGTTCGAGATTTCGTTGCTGTTCAATGTATGACTTTTAAAAGCCTTTTGCTCGTTTCATAAATTCCTAAAAATTTTGTAAACCTGTAGGTTATCTCAAATTTCAATCCAGTCTGACTGGAATTTGTTTTCTTAACTTTTCTCGAGCAAATTGAAGGACCAACCAAGCGAGACCCTTCCCCAGACAGCATACGATGTACATCTTGGAGAAAATAAATGACAAAACTGGCTGAGCCAACGACATCCAACTATCTAGCCAACCAAAACCGAGGCGGCACTAGATACCGACAAACAAAAACAACAACATCAACGGTTCCTTGATAAATGGAAACGAATGGGAAAACATGAAAATAAATTAATTACCGGTGAAAAGTGAGGTTAAATATAACTCAATTTGTTACCATTCTCGGGCCCTCTCTCTTTCACTCTCAGAGCTCTCTTTCTGTTTTTCATATGACGGCCATTTCCCTCCCTAGCCTTAGTCTGTGGTGTTTGCTCGTTCGTCATCAACGGGGCGGCGCAGAAGTGCGATGGGATGGAAAAGGGCAGTTTCAGGAGAAGTTTTTCGATGCCTGGCCCAAGAATCTGTTTGCTGGCTGGCTGGCTGCAGGCAGATAGGACAAAGCACATCAGGATACTATTTTACCATTGGTTTTTGCTTCGGATTGGGAGCCAATGGTCGAGGATGGAAGTGAAAACATCACTTAAGGGATCCTGGTCCTGGTTTGGGAAAAACAAACCGCCCAAGAAAGTAGAAACGGATTGCCCTCTGATAGGGTGAGAAGCTGTAGGGTTGGAATTCTTTCTAAATCAGTTTGAACAAATTTGTTTTCGTGAATCCTGTTTTAAAATCGAATGTTATTTTTTCAGTATTCTGAATAACTTCCATTTTTGTGAGATGCTGGATTGGTAACCCTTTGAAATGGTTTCAACCAATGCGAAAAGTTGATCAACAAAACCCATCTCACCGGGGAATATTCGTTGTTGGGTGCATATGTTGAACTGGCACCAGTCCATGCCGATAATGGATGAGCTGAACTTTGGACAAAACGAAAAACAACTAACTTCCAAGTTCCAAACCATGGCACGCAGAATATAGATTACCGACCATCAGCTCTCAGGAAGCAAATGGGCCAACTTACCAAAACATCTCAAGCTTGAAACTGTCTGCTTAGTTTGGGGCTGGATGAGGAACGCCGAAAGGGAAGGACAACAACTTTTTGGCCCCAGCTAGCCATCTACTGCCAGCAATAGCCAAGAACCGAAACTACACACTCAATGATGATTAATTGAGGTGAGGTCCGGGATAAATTACGACTGTTTATCTCCTATTTTTCCCTTCAGCCAAAGTGCGAGTTGGCCAGGAAAGGCAATGGAGCGCGCCAATCGACTGCCCAGAAGATAACGTTCGCCGGAAGATTTCTTTTTCACTTAACGGCGCACAACATCAAAACAACAACAAGGTATCATCTTCCTGATAGTCCAACACAACTTCACATGCCCCTTCCTCCCACGAGTTTGAGAGATGAATGGCGAAAGTGTGAGCCGTAGAAAAAAAGAAGATCCTAATCCTGAAAATCCGGAACCGGAACCCCCACTAAGCTAATGAGCTCACCATTTATCTGACCCATCTGATGCTGCTGCTGCTAAATTGCTTTCAAGGACGACAAAATGGCGACGGGAAAATCCGGAAAGGGAAGCTGAAAGGTGATTCTTACTTATGTCCACCGGCCGGATGTAATTCACCGTGACAACGACGGTCCATCATGTTCAGTGGGCGAGGTCACGTGACTTTGGTACTTGTTGTTTTTTTTCATCTTTCGTTTCGCATAAATTAATTACGCTTCTGTAATGTTTCATGGCCCATGTGTTATCCACGAAAGTATCAGACATTTCGATATGAACAGGATAAAAAAATCTTCAAAAAATAATTTTGTAGGGCAAACTTTATATATAAAAAATATAATAGTTGTAAGTCCTAAAACTTTGAGCTACGCAGCTCACAAGTTTGAAATTCCTTTTAGAATTCATGTTGGATTCTTCTCAAAAACTTGTAGGTATTTTAAGTGTGAGCCAATCCTTTGAGTTGCATGATGTGCGTGTCTTTTGCGTTTAAAAACTGTACTTCAAGACTTTTGAAAACAACTCTAAAAGTTTTGAATTCAAAAAAGAATAATATAAAAAACCTAAAAAATACAAAACCTATACAAATTATATGACAAAAATGACAAAAATGACAAAAATGACAAAAATGACAAAAATGACAAAAATGACAAAAATGACAAAAATGACAAAAATGACAAAAATGACAAAAATGACAAAAATGACAAAAATGACAAAAATGACAAAAATGACAAAAATGACAAAAATGACAAAAATGACAAAAATGACAAAAATGACAAAAATGACAAAAATGACAAAAATGACAAAAATGACAAAAATGACAAAAATGACAAAAATGACAAAAATGACAAAAATGACAAAAATGACAAAAATGACAAAAATGACAAAAATGACAAAAATGACAAAAATGACAAAAATGACAAAAATGACAAAAATGACAAAAATGACAAAAATGACAAAAATGACAAAAATGACAAAAATGACAAAAATGACAAAAATGACAAAAATGACAAAAATGACAAAAATGACAAAAATGACAAAAATGACAAAAATGACAAAAATGACAAAAATGACAAAAATGACAAAAATGACAAAAATGACAAAAATGACAAAAATGACAAAAATGACAAAAATGACAAAAATGACAAAAATGACAAAAATGACAAAAATGACAAAAATGACAAAAATGACAAAAATGACAAAAATGACAAAAATGACAAAAATGACAAAAATGACAAAAATGACAAAAATGACAAAAATGACAAAAATGACAAAAATGACAAAAATGACAAAAATGACAAAAATGACAAAAATGACAAAAATGACAAAAATGACAAAAATGACAAAAATGACAAAAATGACAAAAATGACAAAAATGACAAAAATGACAAAAATGACAAAAATGACAAAAATGACAAAAATGACAAAAATGACAAAAATGACAAAAATGACAAAAATGACAAAAATGACAAAAATGACAAAAATGACAAAAATGACAAAAATGACAAAAATGACAAAAATGACAAAAATGACAAAAATGACAAAAATGACAAAAATGACAAAAATGACAAAAATGACAAAAATGACAAAAATGACAAAAATGACAAAAATGACAAAAATGACAAAAATGACAAAAATGACAAAAATGACAAAAATGACAAAAATGACAAAAATGACAAAAATGACAAAAATGACAAAAATGACAAAAATGACAAAAATGACAAAAATGACAAAAATGACAAAAATGACAAAAATGACAAAAATGACAAAAATGACAAAAATGACAAAAATGACAAAAATGACAAAAATGACAAAAATGACAAAAATGACAAAAATGACAAAAATGACAAAAATGACAAAAATGACAAAAATGACAAAAATGACAAAAATGACAAAAAATGACAAAAATGACAAAAATGACAAAAATGACAAAAATGACAAAAATGACAAAAATGACAAAAATGACAAAAATGACAAAAATGACAAAAATGACAAAAATGACAAAAATGACAAAAATGACAAAAATGACAAAAATGACAAAAATGACAAAAATGACAAAAATGACAAAAATGACAAAAATGACAAAAATGACAAAAATGATAAAAATGACAAAAATGACAAAAATGTCAACAATGACAAAAATGACAAAAATGACAAAAATGACAAAAATGACAAAAATGACAAAAATGACAAAAATGACAAAAATGACAAAACTGACAAAAATGACAAAAATGACAAAAATGACAAAAATGACAAAAATGACAAAAATGACAAAAATGACCAAAATGACAAAAATGACAAAAATGATAAAAATGACAAAAATGACAAAAATGACAAAAATGACAAAAATGACAAAATTGACAAAAACGACAAAAATTGACAAAAATGACAAAAATGACAAAAATGACAAAAATGACAAAAATGACAAAAATGACAAAAATGACAAAAATGACAAAAATGACAAAAATGACAAAAATGACAAAAATGACAAAAATGACAAAAATGACAAAAATGACAAAAATGACAAAAATGACAAAAATGACAAAAATGACAAAAATGACAAAAATGACAAAAATGACAAAAATGACAAAAATGACAAAAATGACAAAAATGACAAAAATGACAAAAATGACAAAAATGACAAAAATGACAAAAATGACAAAAATGACAGAAATGACAAAAATGACAAAAATGACAAAAATGACAAAAATGACAAAAATGACAAAAATGACAAAAATGACAAAAATGACAAAAATGACAAAAATGACAAAAATGACAAAAATGACAAAAATGACAAAAATGACACAAAATGACAAAAATGACAAAAATGACAAAAATGACAAAAATGACAAAAATGACAAAAATGACAAAAATGACAAAAATGACAAAAATGACAAAAATGACAAAAAAGCGAAAATAACAAAAATTACAAAATTAAAAAAAATGCTCTAAACACCATTTACGACAGTTCAGATAAAATTTGCTGGAAAAAGGAGTTTCTCTTTGCAAAAATATTGTAATAATGATATATTAAAATGCGTTTTTTCTTGTTAAATTTTGCCAAAAAATGAATTAATCAAGACAAAATTCAGGCTTTTTGCATCAAAATCTTGAAAGCGAAACGTTCGGACTTTTTTTTAAATTTTTTTAATCAAATATCCGGGCAAGTCCGGATAAATTCGGGCAATCTGGCAAGCTTATTTTAGAGTTAACACTTCAGATTGTCCGGTTTAATCAAGACTTTCTCAGTTTTTCAATAAAAAATGGGAAAAGCCCGGTCCTACCCGGTTGCCCGAATATCGAAAAAAAAGTTCGGATTTTGTTCAGATTTGTTTACAATATAAGCATAATCTGAAAACCCCAAATTGGTTGACATAATGTATGTTTTTTGCGTCAAATAACAATTGTTTAGCTTGTTTTTTTAATCCTTCATCTCAGCCCTATGCGTTGATCAATCGTCGCCGAACCCTTAGGTTAGTTAGGTTATTTTTTTCGAAATAAACTTTTTTTCAATGTAAAATTTAATTTGAACGCAATTGATGTGCCTCGGTAAAAAAAATCTTTTATCGTGTTTATGATTCACATGTTCTCTTTTTTGTGAAAAACCTTGATTTTGGCTGGATAGGCTCGGGTATTGCCCAGTTTCTGAGTTGAATATTTTGAAGTCCGATTCCAGGATTTTGCCAGCTTTTTCTATAAAAATGCCCGGATTTGCCTGGCCCGCATAAGTTCAGAAAAAATCTGGAAATCCTAAATAAGAACAAATGATAATAGGTACACGAGTAAAGAGAAAAATAAATCATTTGAGAATGTTTTGATACGTTATATCGGTATTGTTCAATGTTTGCGAGACATTTAAAAACATTCCATGTTTTTGTTATTTTGAAATAAAATAGAATTCAAATACCCTAGCATCACATTCAGTCAGGCTAGCTAATGTGGCATTATTTTGTTGACCATCGAAAAAAGCAAAAACCCAAAAAAAAAATCCAACACGGCCCAGGTAGAGTTTATTTTGATTACAGTCGACCCACCCACACCCTCGGACCAGGTCGGCTCATTATAAATCATTGGCTGGATTCCGTGGCAGTGCTACTGTCCGGTATGTTAAAGGTGGGCATTCCTGTCAACGGTGCCGCGGCCAAAACAAGATGGAGACCAGCAACGAAGACGACACAACAACGACCAAGACTAAATTTATTTATCATGTCCATCGAGGAGCAAATACCTGGCTCGGATGCTGATTCATCCCCCCTTACCGTGGGCCGTCGCGTCGTCGCTCGGCATAGGTTGTCCGGTGAAATAAATAGAACCTTGGAACTTGGTCTCTTTATTTTTTTTCCTATTTATTTATATTTGCCTTGCTGTCTTATATACTGCTCTACCTGGTTTACCTGGATTTGAAAGATTTATTCCGGAGCTCGGCCTCGGATGGACTTTGAATGTTGTCCGAAAAGAATTTTCCTCTTGACGTTCCGAAACAGTCAGGGGTGGTGTTAATTTTCACCGAATAAAAATGACAATCGGGTGCGATGACAATGTTTAAAGAGATTCGCGGGAAATCTCTGACAATATTTTTTTTGCAGCTTCTTGGAAATGAGTTTTCCATTGTTGAAAACAATATCATGTGATTTGTTTGGGTTTTCAATGAAATATTGTTCAGTGGTTAGTTTATTATTTTTAAATGTCTAAAGCTGATAAAATAAACCGTCGTTCATGATCAAATGATAGTTAATGCCATGGCCGTAGGAAGAACCTCCTTATGAGGATTCCCAGGTATATTAGCAAAAATATGAATTCGTGTAAATATAAGGGTACTTTAGTGAAAATTTCAATGTATGATAAAACTTATGGTGTTTTAAGAGATTTCTAACTTTTCCATGTTTTTTTTTAATTTTCCTTTTAAAAATTACCATTAAAGACATTTCTGCTAAAAACAATGAAGTTCGGGTTCGGGTACTTAAGCATCTAGCGAAAACTTTCAGAATAAGCCTCTTAGTGAAATCTGTTGAAAATCTATTACTTTAACGATCAAATTTTGTCTGATTTCATGTCTGTCTGTCATGTCTGATTTGTCTGATCGATGTCTGATTTCAACTTGGTTTTTTCTAATTCCATCATTTTTTGTATTTCTAGAAAATCCTTGTAAACAAGTTTAATATTCTACAGGAGTAAAGTTACCCTACCACTTTGAAATCAAGATTGAACGGCAGCTCTGCATTTTCAAAGGATAAAAAATTTAAAAGAACTGGAAATGTTGGGTAAAAATAAGAATAGGTTTTTTTTTTCAACTGAAAGCCACTTAAAAATTTAACGTTTTGAGAATATATTTTTATTTCCTAGATGGAATCTAAGCAATATCATGCCGAAATTAGACACTCTCTATCCCTGAAACCACTGGATCGAATTCTTCAAATTAAGTGTTTTTAAGTTATCTGTTGTGATTAATTTTGTAGCGTCATTATTGAATTGATAATACTCGAGTTATGTTTCTAAGTGAAGCACACTTGCTGCAAGCTAGAAGAAAAAAAAATTCCGCAATGTTGATAAAAACGCATTTTTACTTAAAAAGAAGCGTTATAATCACTGAATTTAAACAAGAAATTGAATCCTGACTAGGAGCTTACGTTCTCAATTGAAATGTTAATACATCTGAAACCTAAAAACAAAAATCCTTAACCTGAACCTTAACCTGAATCTGAAATTTTATAGAGGCCTCTTTCAGAAATAACATAAAATCTGATTGCAAAATTTTATGTTACTTTTGAATTTTAACTTGGGGTTTTGGACGGGTTTGTAACGCATTTGCTTTATCCGATTAAATTTTAAAACCCCAAATTTTAATATGAAATCTAATTTCAGAATGCTTTTTGTGGAATGTTGTAAAAACCCAACGACTTTTTTTTTGAAGACTCAGAATCTGTTGATTAAAAAAACATAGCAGATAATTTCCAAAAAAATAAATGTTAAGAAAAATTCAAATCACACATCAATGACAATATTCATGTTTTCTTCTATATAAGCGAATAAAATGGTAAGTATTGGCAATGCGTTGTTCGCCGTCAATGAAAAAATCTTTTACAGTATTTCAATCTTATAACCTTATTCACTCATTAAAATAATTCAAATTTATCATCTAAAGTAACTGAAAAAAAAACTAGGAATAAAGAAGCTCAGAAGTTAAACAAAATCAACTTTCATAACCATTTTCTTATGATAACTTAAGACATAAATGAGCTAAGTTGTGACTATTTTTCAAAACAAATAAATTCCTCGCAACCCAGTAAAAATCCTAAAACCTAATTACATTAAATATTTTAAGCCAAGAAACAACTTTTCAGAAGACATCAAGTAGTTCTGGATAAAGATGAAAAAGTTATAAATAGTCCATTTCAATTATATTTCCCCAAACATTTTGCATGAAAATATATAAGAAATTAATAGTTGAACAAAAATATCTGCATCTTTTTTTTGGATTATTTTTTCTTCAAAAACTTTCTCCTCAACCTTTAACCTTGAAAATGGAACATTCAGAAAGGTTTAAAAGTGTTTCCAAGAATGGTAAAGCGAATAGAAAATCTCTTAGTTCTCGAAAATTTCGAAAAAAAAAATGGCAAATTCAGTTAATTAACTAAGGCTTAGTAAAGCTTTACTACAACACACATTTTTATGATCGTTACAAGACAGAATGAAAAGAATCCCATTTTAAATGCCTAATTTTTAAGGATTGATAGTTTAATTGTTGGCAAGCTGATTGGTTTTGCTATGTTGGATTTTTTTGAATTTTTTGAATTCTATGCGCACTGTTTTTTGGGTCTAACTTTGAAAACAAATTTTTTCTTTTTTTTCTAAATGAATTTTAAACCTTTAAACACTTCATTATGTAATTAATTTTTTTCATGAAATCTTTTTTGTATTTTGACCAAATTCAGGTTTTTTTTTTGAGAAATCAGATCCGAAAGAAAATAAATTAGTAGAAATTTTGTAACGTTACAAATTATGCAAATCGTTGCAAGTTATTGATAATTTCTCTTGTATATAATTCTCTTTCATTTTTACTTATACGTAGCTTTTTAACCAAAATTTGATCATTTATTTCAACTGTGTTTGTGGTTAGAACATTGTCAATCAATAACAGTTACAGGAGAGTCAGAAGCCAAACATCAGATGTGGTATGAAAAGGCTCTAAGAGCAGATTAATTGTTTTTTTTTTGGTGTACCCTGTTGAGATTCTGAAATCGGTTTCCAATTTGTCCATTGGAAAAAGGGAGTGGTCTGAGAAAAATATTTCTCCTATTCAGAAATACTCCCATGCTAAATAAGATTTCCCCGATAATGTGTGTTCGTTTTCGTTTAAAAAGAAAACGATTAATTTTAATAAAAGTTTGCATGCCACAAAATTGCATGCTATCATTATTCAAAAAAATCGAAAAGCCGGGTTATTATGTATCCAAAATTTGTTGCTCGAGACAATAGAAGAATTTTATATTTATCTCCCCAGTGGAAGAAAAAAAATGGTCTCAAAGCATCATAGAAACATTTCTTATGCCTTAATTCCTTTCTATGCCAAATGTACCATGTGCTTAATAAGTTTTATGAGCTAAGCAAAAAGTTGTTGAGGAACCTCTTCCTTAGAACGCCTTATAATATTTTAAACCATCTTACAACTATAAAAGATAGATGTGTGCCAAATTTGATCAAAATAGCTTGAAAATTGATCGAGTTCTGTCACTTTTTATATGAATTTTATATAGGATTTCCTTTCTCCCTCTTTTCAGCTAAATGGAGGGATTTCCAATTATATTAATCATCTGAACATATCAAAACTTAGCTACCAAAATCAACTATTTATCCTATCATGCATAAATTTGGTTTTGTATAATATTTGATGATAATTCCTTGAAATTGAAGGGATTGTGTCATCTTTTATGTAAATTTTGTATGGGAGCCCCTCCTCCCTTAAATCGGAAGGGTTTGTGAATATTATAGGAACCATCTGCGGCTTCAAAAAATCTCTTATACCAAATTTCATGATGATCCGAGTCTATAGGAAACAGACAGACAGAAAAACAAACCTTCATTTTTATATGTAGAAGATGATAATCTTCATACATTAAAAAGGAAGCGTCTATCGATATATCATCTAATTTTGTGAAAGGTATTTGTCAAATCAACAAATCATCGTCAATTATCTAGAAACGCTTACGTTTATCAATTTGTAATTTGAAAACATCCATCGAAGATTATTTCGTAGTTTTGTTAATTTTGTATGGGAGCCACATCTTTTATAATTCAGGGGAATTTGAAATTCAAGTACTACAAAAACCATTCCTGGTCTTAAAACGGCTACAAATCAAATTTAAGTTGATCAGTTCAATAGCTTCCGTTAAATGTTCGAATTGTGTGATATTTTTATAATTTTGAAGGGGAGCCCCTCTCTGTTACTTTAAAGTGGTTGGAAAGTATTATGAAAACCATCTTTGGTCTTGAATACCATTTTTGGTATAGAATAAGGCTATACACAAAATTTCACGTTGATCGCTTCAGTAGTTTCTAGAAATTGTTCGAATTGTGTCATATTTTTTTTGATTTTGTATGTGAGCTCATGCTCCTTCAAGTCGAAGCGGATTGAAAAAAATTTCGAAACCATCTGCGATCCCAAAATCTCTTGCATACCAAATTTCAAATGGATCCGTTCAGTAGTTTGGTTGAATAGATCCCTGGATTGCGATTGGTCTGATACAACTCCATTGATTTTGAAATATAGCAAGTAAACAATCCCGGTATCTTTTTTCATGTGCATCAAATTGCTTCAAAATATTATACAAAGATGTTATTCACCTAAAAATCTTGACTCTCAAAAGTTTGTGTGCTTTAACAATGTTGTCAGGAAAAATCACGATTTTTTTAAAAGAAAATTTTCTCTTTTTTCATAAAAATCTTCATTCAAATTTGAAGGTCTTCGAGAGTCGACTAAAAGTTATCCAAATAAGCTAAAACATTGCCAGTGTTGTTTTTTTTTTTCATAGACTGGATCAAGATTGGAGGGTGAGAGATCATAGGCCAAAATCCTAACTATAGGTGATCGTAATTCGTAGATCGGAAATAATTTAGAAAGGAAACGACATCCAAAACAGAGCGTAGAGCTTGTCTATTTTATCCATTCCACATGCCTTCAAGCTGTCCCATTTGGTTTAAAATGAATGAGCTTAAGTCAAATATCGAAATCAACGATGACATTTTGCACGATTGTCTTTTTTTTTAACGAACTTATCGTTTATGTGAAAAATGCAATGTTTATACTGAACGAAATTAAACCATATTTATTAGCCAAAATCATTGCCTGTTTCTGTTTCTTGAATCTCATTTAGTAACAAAAATAAATAGAAATGGGATAAAGTTAACAATTTTAGATTCTGAAGTTTATATCCAAGTTCTGGAGGATATTGCATCTTAAATAACATTTTTCAGTAAAATTTATTCCAGAATTTAAAATTCCAGAATGGAGTGGTTCATGCTGTGTGCAGTTCATGAACCATCAGTGGAGGAGGGGAGTTTCGATTGTGGTTAATGCAGAGTTCAGATGCCTAAAATGAAAAAAATGTAATACAAACTATGATAACTGAACCATTTCAACTGAAATTGCTTTTACAGTTCTCATCGAATTAATTCAGTGATAACATCTCCTTATAAAAAAACGCTTAAACAGTTTTGCATTCCGAGTTTCGAAGCGCAAATCCATCCGCACTCATCAACACGGGGCCATCCGATCTGGCAGCTAACAACATAATTACAAAACGGCGAACCCAATTCGCAGAACCAACCGTAACTGTAGAGTCGAAAAGTAGATACCCACCTACTAGGTACAGTTATGAAATTTTAAATTGCTTATTTCAGGACATAATATGATGGCAGCAGCGTTACCTACTTGCAAATCCCCCGTTGGGTTTCCGGGGGGCCAAAGCGGGCCGGTATTCAAATGTAATGACTATCCGGAGCGAAGCTCTCGGATGTCGTTCGAGGAAAATGGCGGAATTTCATTCAGAAAGGGAATTTCATTCAGCCACCCACTCACTCCTGCCTCGGTTTGTATTGTTATTTTTTTAAATGTGTTTGTTCTACCATTGTGTGCTCTCATCCTTCACCACTCCCAAAAGCTAGGGAATACCTTTACGAAGCGCCGGAAAGTGGCTTCCTCCCCGAATCGGTTCTGTTTTTCCATCTGCTGAACCGACGACGACGACACAAGATGTGACTAGCTACTGACTGACTGACTGACTGAGTCGCCTCGCCGATCCGGGAATAGCAAATTAATTCCAGCCATTTCGCCTGAATGGCATTTAACAAAACAAAAATAGATACCGACTTGGATCGGCCAGCCAGTTTCTGTTGCAGAGTTTCCTATCCCGGTGAGAAGAGTGCCAGTGGCGGGTTTTTTAGATAAAGTTATTGCAACTTTTTTTCAAAATAAGGAATATTGTTGAAAGTTATATCGAGAATATTTTAGGTTTTGCGCATTTTTACGACATGGTTATTATTGATTTAAAAAAAAAAAATTAATATTTACAACAAATTACCAAATAGAACCGTTTCAATATCTTACTTTAGAGTAGGTTTTGCTAATCTCAAATCAAATGAAGTTTTATTTTGAAAAAAATAATCAGTCATTCATAAGCATATCAGATTGTCTGGATTTTCGAAGGAAACGATCAGAAAAGCCCGTTTGTCTTTCTACTTTGTTTTAAATAATTAGGAAGCTTATTTGAATTTTTACCGTATTTTTCCAAATTTTTCCATTTTATGAGTTCAAAATTTGGAAATTTGATGCCAGGCGTTGGATTGAAAATGGGTATGTTCGGAAAAAAATCTGGAAAGCTGAACTAAGAGTGCTAAATATGTATCTGTTGACCATATATCTAAGTAGGGGAGAATGAAAATGCTTGATCTGTTGGGTGACTTGATTCCTTAGCTGTATCTCGAAACCGGTTAGTTTTACAAAGATCAAATGATCTAGAAAAATGTGCCAGAAATAAAACACACATCAATGAAGTTAATTTTAATATTTTGTAGAGAAATGAATCCAACTTAGATGAAATTTCAGGGACTAGATAAGAGAAAATTAATTTTAATAATTATATTAATCTTCAGTTATTAAAGTATGTCTGATTTTTTGTAAATATGTCAGTCTAAGTTCTTTATTTAGTCACTTTAATATATTTGCCATGAGCTTAATTTGGGATCACAACTTTAAAGTGCGTACTTTGGCTTCAAGAAGAGTTCTTTTAGATTCTGTGCCTTACTTGGGATCACAACTTTAAATTGCGTTTTCCGGCCTCTAGAAGCGTTTTTAAGGGGTTCTGAGCTTAATGTGGAATCCAGCTTTAAAAGGCGTTTTCTAACCTTTAGAAGCGATTTTTGTGGACTCTTAGCTAAATTTAAAATCACAACTTTATAATGCGTTTTCTGGCCTTGAGAAACGTTCTTTTAGGGATTCTGAACTTAATTCAGGATCACAGCTTTAAAATGCGTATTCTGGCCTTTAGAAGCGTTTTATCGAGATTCTAAGCTTAATTTAGGATCACAACTATAAAATGCGTTTTTTGGTCTTTAGAAACGTTTTTCGGCATTCTGAGATTAATTTGGGACCACAACTTTAAAATTTGTTTTCTGGCCTTTAAAAGCATTTTTTAAAGATTCTGTGCTGTATTTGATATCACAACTATATAAGCGTTTTTGAGAATTCTGAGCTTTATTTGGGATCACAGCTTTTAAATAAAGTCGTTTTCCTGCCTTAAGACGCGTTTTTTGGAGATTCTAAGCTTAATTTGGGATAAAAACTTTGAAAATGCGTTTTCAGGCCTTTGAAGCGGCTTTTGAGGATTCTGAGCTGAGATCACAGCTTACAAATGCGTTTTCTGGCCTTTAGAAGCGTTTTTTTTTGTTGGGGTTCTGAGTTTGATTTGGGATTACCTCTTTAAAATGCGTTTTCTGGCCTTTAGAAGAGTATTTCCGGAATTCTGAGCTTAATTTCTGATAAAAATTTCAAAATGCGTTTTCAGACCTTGAGAAGCTTTCTATTGGGGATTCTGAACATAACTTGGGATCACAACTTTCAAATGCGTTTTGTGACCTTTAGATGCGTTTTTTTGGAGATTTTAGGCCTAATTTGAGATCTTTAAAAATGCGTTTTTTGGCCTTCTTTTTTCTGTTTTTCAGGGATTCTGAGCATAATTTGAGATCACAACTTAATAATGCGTTTTTTGTCCTTCAGAGTATTTTTTTAGGAATTCTGAGCTTAATTTGGGACCACAACTTTATAATGCGTTCTCTTGCCTTTAGAAGCGTTTTTTATTCGGGATTCTGAGCCTAATTTGGGATCACAACTTTAAAATTCGATTTTTGGCCTTTAGAAGCATTTTTTTCGGGATTCTGAACTAATTTTAGATAACAACTTTGGAATTCGTTTTTTGTCCTTTGGAGCGATTTTTAGAGATTCTGACTTTAATTTAACTCATCTCATCTTTGAAATGTGTTTCCTGACCTTTAGAAGCGATTTTTTTTTATTTTGAGCCAAATTTGGGATCATAACTTTAAAATGCGCTTTTTAACCTTTAGAAGCTTTTTTTTGTAGTTCTGAGCTTTATTTGGGATCACAACTTTAAAATGCATTTTCTGGCCTCTGGAAGCGGTTTTTAGGGATTCAGAGCTTAATTTAACTCATCTCAACTTTGAAATGTGTTTTCTGACCTTTAGAAGCGTTTTTTTTTTATTCTGAGCCAAATTTGGGATCATAGCTTTAAAATGCGTTTTCTGGCCTTTAGATGCGTTTTTGTGGATTCTGAGCTTAATTTGGGATCACAGCTTTAAACTGCCTTTTCTGGCCTTTAGAAGCATTTTTTCGGGATTCTGAGCTTAATTTGGGATCACAACTTTAAAATGCGTTTTCTGGCCTCTAGAAGCGTTTTTTCAAGGATTCTGAGCATAATTTGGGATCACAGCTTTAAAAAGCGTTTTTTGACCTTTTAAAGCGTTTTTTGAGATCGAAACTTTGAAAGGCGTTCTCTGGCCTTCAGAAGCGATTTTTGGGGATTCTGAGCTTAAATTGGGATCACATCTTTAAAATGCGTTTTCTGGTCTTTGGGAGCGTTTTTTTTGGGGGTTTGAGCTTAATTTTGGATCACAACTTTAAAATTGTGTTTTTTCGGGATTCTGAGTTCAATTTGGGATCACAGCTTTAGAAGGCATTTTCTGGCGTTAAGTAGCCTTTTTCGGGATCCTGACCTTAATTTGGGATCACAATTTTTAAATGCGTTTTCAGGCCTTTAGAAGCCTTTTTTTCTGGGGATTCTGAGCTTAATTCGGGATCACAACCTCAAAATGCGTTTTAAACATGAAAAAATAAATACAGTAGTTTTTCGATTTTATCACGCTCAAAAAAAAATTCACCGTGAATATGGCGAAACCGTGAATTTGGCGAAACTAAAATTTAAAGTGGAAAAATATATTTTTATCGTCTTAAATGATTAATTATAACGCATAATGTAGCGCATACACTTTGGTTCAATAAATTTTGATCATAAGATGTTTACTAACACTGATTACTACATAAGTTGACTATACACAAATTATTGATTGCAGTTCAAATTACTCTTCTCCATAGCAATTTTAAGTTTTATTCTTGACAAAAAAGCATTTTCTCAGCCAATTAAAGTAAATTATTTAGTTTTTATGGAAATTCAACAGTCTTTGTTTCTTACGTCAATTTAAAAGAAAAATCCAAAGAAAACTGTATCAAAAATTATTTGCTTTATGGTCAGATAATTGTTTCTTTTTCATACTTTGCAGAAAAAAAAAATCAAAGTCCCATTTACATATTTTATCGCAAAGCTAGAAGAATTTCATCTGCATAAAAAAATCAGTTCAGACAACACTAAATGCTGCCAAATCAGGATTGTACATGGAACCCTCTCAAGTAAACGAATATTTAAAAAATCAGATAAACCTAATCTCTTTTCAAGAACGCTTACATTCACCCGCATTTTTTTATGATTAAAAGACCAACAAAGTATACTATTTTAGAGCTGCTAAGCAAGCACAAATAACAACACTAGCAATAGCGTGACATCGAAATACTAATTTCGAATATTACAAACTTTTTTAAAATCCGAATGACGATTTTACACACTTTACAGCTGAAGTAAGCAGTTCAATGACATTTTCATATTATTAATGCTTGTATACCATAACATAAACCTTGAAAAATACCATGAACAAAGACGCTCTACGCTTTTGAATGAAAATTAAGGTCCTCTAAATGGTGTCTGAATGATTTATTTAAAAGCGTGATAAAATCGAAACAATAACCGTGATAAAATCGAGCGTGAATTTGGCGAGTAGTGAAAAAATCGAATAGTGATAAAATCGAGAAACTACTGTAACAATGATTATTTCGATGTATCAATTGTTAGAGTACAATATGAACTTTATGATGTCATATTTTCAAGCATTTTTTCAAGAAATAGTTTTTCATAATTTATTGATCCCCAGAGTTTGTAATAGTATATTTTTCTTCAAAATAGATCCTTATAATTGCTTATCACGAAATTACCAGGTTTTATCTAATAACTTATATTTTTTTTTCAATAATAGCCTAATAAAAAGGACTCAAAAAATTACTTATATTTGAAAATTAGAAAATCGTGCCTTATAGTATGCAATTCCTCTTAATTAGGAGACAAACTTTTGGAATGTCCTTTGTCTAACAACTACTGAATGAGAACAAATATGGCCAAAACATTCAATTGACCTTTTATCTTTACGCTTTGCTAGATTTTTGCCAAGGCCTTAGGCATTTTGAGCAAAAGATCAAGTCTCTTTAAATTTTAAAAATATTTACAATTTGCAAATGATTCCAGTTCATCCACGGATTTACATTCTAACTTTTGGAGCATGTAAATTTTAAATATACGGAAAATGCAAAAAGGCAATTCGCAGAATTGGTACAAAAAGATAAAGTGCAAATAAGAAAATCTAATAAATGATCCCCGTGCTCCCTACATTCTAGAAAATTGAGCTACTTAATAAATCGTAGAAGCAAAATAAATTTTTCATTTTTTTTTTTTTTTTTTGAAAAACTATCTACTTTGCCCTTAAGTACATAAATGCCTAAATTTATCACGAGCAAACTAAGGTTTTCAAATTTATTTCCGGCTCAAATTGTTCAATAAAAATTTTCAAGTTATGTCAGCTAAAATATGAATAAAACCTGCATCCTGCATCATGACTTCACCCTGCAAATAAAGAGTCTCAAATTACGCAAGCAACCTGTCTTAGGGCCGTAGGAAAAACCGCCTCATGAAAGGGCGGGGGGGGGGGGGGGGTTGGCATTTAAATATTGAAAATGTTAAACAATACACAAAAATACGGAACTTCCCACAATTTGTTTTACAGGAAAATTACAAAAACTTTTTTCATTGAAAATCAATCAACTAAATTTTTGTCAATGATTTAGAAAAAATAAAAGCCAGTTTTTTTTATTTAAAAGGTAGCAAAATCAACTAAAATTCAGCTTTAAATTTATTATGCTAAATTATATACCTTCCATAAAATTGGCTGAATAGGGACAAGTAGGTAAAAATTTTTGTGATCCGGATATCTAGCAACCTGCATAATATTTTTTTCTCTTTTCAGGACCAACACGTTCCTTGATTTATTATGTAAAACAAATATTTATTCAATTAAATTGAAGTTGCTTGAATAAATTTAAAAAAATAGTTTTTTGATAACGAAAAATTTCATACTGCAACAACTGTTGTTTGACATCACTTCAAATAGTCCACAAGATCTGCATCAAAAAGTGACACATTTTAGCAAAACATTCTTTTGCCCACTAATCGTGGGGTTAATCGGGATGTGTCCATAAAAGTGTTTGAAATTTTTCCAAGATTTTGGAAAATAACATATGTAGTACTGCAGAAAATTTTACTTTTAAGATGATCCTAAAATCCTCCAGCAGTCGCAGGAAGTCTAGTAATAAAAATGTTAATTATATTTGATTTTTTTAACGCCTGGATTGAGGCACCACCATCATCATATTTTCGAATATATGTTTGTATGGGTGAAAAAAGGGGATTACTGGGGCTTGCCAAAATCAAAAATATATCTGCAAAGGGACAAATTATGCACTAACTGAATGATGGTAGCAAAAATAAACTATTTTTTCATGTTGACCGTTGTTTCTACGTACACGAGTTTCTTAATAAACAAGCAACTGACCCTATTCACCACACTTGGAGGAGAAGAAAAATAATGTTTGAAATTTAATAGCGACAGCCCTTTTCAACTTTATATTTGTCTCAGATTAAGTTTGATTCAGGGCAGCAAAATACTGAGTCAAACATTAATCGGGTGGTAAAAGAGCATCCTTTGAAATGAATATTTTGGAAATAGTCCACAAATTTTCCCGATTCACACCATTTTACGGTATTCAAATAGACTTGGTGAAGAATTTGAAATATTGAAATTGAATTCATAATCAAATTAAATTAATTGATTGTCAATCTAATTTTCGAGTTGAATCTGAATCTGAATTTTGAATATCTATTAGTTTTAAATCAAAACTCTACACCTGAACTCAGAATTCTTATTTTTTATCTGTTTCCAAATTTCAATACAATTTCTTAAAAATACAGAAAAAACGAATCTGATTTTTGATTCCAAATCAGTATTTCCTCTACGATCCGAGAATGGAGTTTGTTTCAGACTCTCAACCTTGAATCTACTATTTTAATTCTGACGTTTCGGGTATTAATCTGCATTTATTATTTTTATTATTACTTATATTCAACTTGAAAATTTCAATTAAAATGTGAATAAAATGAAAAATGATGATTCTGATTTTGAGTTTTCAATTCTGGATCACCATTTCGAAGCTTTATGATGTTTGAATTTTGCATAAGACCTTATTTTTAACTTATTTCAATAGGATAATTGAAGAATTGAGTTTAAGAACTTCGAATAAATATTTAAAAAATAACACTGCATAGTTTCAAATATTTCTTCATATTTGAAAAATTGTGAAAGAAACATAAAGCAAATTTTGAACTACTTTAAAACAGATTTTCATTTCTGTTTTTTTATTCTGCTTCGAACCGAAAATCAAGAATTCCAAACTGTATACCAAATCCGAAATATGAAAACAGAAATACAATTAAGATTTTAATAATATGGAACAAGAACCTCTTTAATGAGTTAATGAGTTTAATTTCCTTTTAAATTAAATGTTAAGAAACGAGTTTCAATCAACAAGCAACCAACGAGGATGAAGGGGCTGAGGCGGCACAAAGCCGCCGAGGCTCCCAAATCCGAGGTGGCCGCCGACCCGCCGTCGGAAGCGGCGGCCCTATTACATTGGTCTAGGTCTGTCGGGGCTTCCTAGGTCTGCGTGAAAGCTAGGGGTGATCCCTTAGCCCCGTCCGCCACGCGACAGCGTGAAGGACAATATGTCTTTCTAGTTCGAACGCGCAGCGTGAGGAGTCGGATACTAAAAACAAAAACGATTTTTAAAAGCCACACTCACTGGTTATCATGAAATCAATTAAAGTACCCAAATCTCGACCAAAAATCATTCTGGACAAAAGTTCACGGTAAACGGGATACAATAATAGATGGTCCTTAAAAATTTCTATTCCGGTGAATGGCATTCCGGTAAATAGTACATTCCGGTTAATGTCAGTCCGGTAAATGGTTCATTCCGGTAAATAGCAGTCTGGTAAACGGTTCATTCCGGTAAATGAATTTCCGGTAAATAGCATTCCGGTAAATGGTTTTCCGGTAAATGGAATTCCGGTAAACAGTATACAACCCAAAAGCCCAGATTTTGACAGGTTTAAAAAAAATTATTCTGTTTTACTTAGAAAAAAAAATCGGATTTATCCACTTTATTTGCCAAACCTAACAAACAACTCAAATTGAATTATTATTATGTTTTTTTTTTGCGTTCATAAATGAACTTTTTTTGTTTGGCCGGAACAAATTTTAAATCCTTCATTTGTCACTCGGCGTTGGAACATCGCGAGGGGGGTTATATAAAATAATAAGAGAAACAAATAAAATGGAGCAAGTTACACGGAAGCTTGTATGCAACAAACTTGCATACTATACCATTGCTTAAAATCTATAAATCAAGTAATTTTTTATGGAAAAATCCAATTAAATCAAGAAAACAAAAGGTGAAATTACTCCCATCTTCCAAATTTTTTTTAAAGTCTTGTAATCTCTCGGATTTTTTTTTCCAATCTTACATAAAATACTTCAAATTGTATTTATTCCCCCCTTCGAGTATTTTTTTTTTTGGAAATTTCGAAGGGAGGGGGGAGAATTTTAAGGTCCAATGCTCGGATTTTGCCAGGGTTTTAGATTGAAAGGACCGGATTGGACCGGTCCCGATACATTCGGAAAAAAATCTGGCAACCTAACTCTAGGTGCCCCTTTATTTGAAATAAGAGTGAAACAGTTCGAAATATTATTTCTCGCGGGCTCGTTTGAAGTTAAAATTTTGATTTTCTCTCTTAAGTTTTTGAAACTTTAAGCAGTATGATTAAAGTTTTGTTAAACTTTTTACCTCGGGCGACGTTTTTGGATGCAATCAGGAAAATTTCCGGTAGATTCGTGTATCATAATTTGAACCTCAAAATTCCATTTTATTAGTTCTGCCATCACCGTACCTACACATATGGCATATGCAAAAAACTAAGAAATTTCTACCCGGTATGGCATGGTGGGTTAATGAAAAAATATCTCCGCAATTCCCGCGTTGCAGTGAAAAAAATCGACGACCCGGGCGTCTCGTATCACCTGCGGTTGTTGCTGTTGGTTTATCATCGTCATCGGCGTGCTGCAGATCATCAGGGTAGCAAGGCAGGTATTTCGATTTTTGCTCCACGCCGCGATTTTGCCTCCATTTTTTTTTGCTCTGTTTTCCTTCCAAGGTAAGGGGGGATGAATTCGGACTGTATGCAAGCAATGAATACCGGCAAGCTCCCTGGAACTGTTGGTGTGCCGGCATGATTCGTTTGATGTTGGTTTTTGTTGGCCGGCCCTGGTTGTGTTTCGTACCTTCCTACGTACCTGTCTGCCTGATGTTTTCTGCTACCTTGGGGTGCCAATATGGCCACATGGCATGGCCATGTGCCTAGGCAACAATCACCTCGACAACTGCGGCAGCAGCAAAGAATGAGTGCCGCGTCGCCATTATTGCCACCATACTGATGCTGCTCTGCTGTTTTGCTCCCCAAAACCAACAACAACTGGTTCCATACGGTTCATGCTTAGTACGCCCAGTTGGAATAACAACATCAACAGAGCGAGTCCGGGAAAAAATCATCATTGCATGATGATCAGATATTGTTTGTATATGTATTAGGGTGACAATGGCTGTACGCGAAAACTATCATGATTGAATATAAAAAAAAACAGACCATATACATATACATACATTATGCTGATTGGTAAAAAGAAGCTGACCAGTTGGGGATATCGTCTAATACCGTGCATGAAACTTAAAAACGATTCAGACTATCCACTTAGATATTAGGAGCCTTACAGTGAAAACAAGATCTCGGATGCTGTATATGAAAAATATTGATTGCGTGGTAATGCACGACGAAACCTACGCCAAGGCAGACTTCAGATAGCTTCCTGAACAAAAGTATTATACACCAACTGGAAGGGGAAAGGTGGCAGACATTTTGAAGTATATTTTAACTATCAAAGTTTGCCAAGAAATATCTCGTTTGAAAGCTATCTGTACCAATTGTTTGAAAAGCGACATTTTTGTTGCAACTGGGACCGTCAACCAGGAAATTTACGTGAGAGAGCGTTTCTTCCATAGCGTTTGCTACCTTTCCTGAAAAAACACGACTTGTTTGTGCTGTTTTGGCCAGATTTGGCATCCTGCCACTATGAAAAAAAAATCCATGGAGTGGTATGCCGCTAACCACATTCAGATTGACAAAAATGACAAAAATTATAAAAATTGCAAAAACTACAAAAAATACGAAAATTATTAAAATTACAAAAATTACAAAAATGACAAAAATTACAAAAATTACAAAAATTACAAAAATTACAAAAATTACAAAAATTACAAAAATTACAAAAATTACAAAAATTACAAAAATTACAAAAATTACAAAAATTACAAAAATTACAAAAATTACAAAAATTACAAAAATTACAAAAATTACAAAAATTACAAAAATTACAAAAATTACAAAAATTACAAAAATTACAAAAATTACAAAAAATTACAAAAATTACAAAAATTACAAAAATTACAAAAATTACAAAAATTACAAAAATGACAAAAATAACAAAAATTACAAAAATTACAAAAATTACAAAAATTACAAAAATGACAAAAATTACAAAAATTACAAAAATTACAAAAATTACAAAAATTACAAAAATTACAAAAATTACAAAAATGACAAAAATTACAAAAATTACAAAAATTACAAAAATTACAAAAAGTACAAAAATTACAAAATTTACAAAAAAAAACAAAAATGACAAAAATTGCAAAAATTACAAAAATTACAAAAATTACAAAAATTACAAAAATTACAAAAATTACAAAAACTACAAAAACTACAAAAATGACAAAAATTACAAAAATTACAAAAATAACAAAAATTACAAAAATTACAAAAATTACAAAAATTACAAAAATTACAAAAATTATAAAAATGACAAAAATGACAAAAATGACAAAAATGACAAAAATTACAAAAATTACAAAAATGACAAAAATGACAAAAATGACAAAAATGACAAAAATGACAAAAATGACAAAAATGACAAAAATGACAAAATTGACAAAAATGACAAAAATGACAAAAATGACAAAAATGACAAAAATGACAAAAATGACAAAAATGACAAAAATGACAAAAATGACAAAAATGACAAAAATGACAAAAATGACAAAAATGACAAAAATGACAAAAATGACAAAAATGACAAAAATGACAAAAATGACAAAAATGACAAAAATGACAAAAATGACAAAAATGACAAAAATGACAAAAATGACAAAAATGACAAAAATGACAAAAATGACAAAAATGACAAAAATGACAAAAATGACAAAAATGACAAAAATGACAAAAATGACAAAAATGACAAAAATGACAAAAATGACAAAAATGACAAAAATGACAAAAATGACAAAAATGACAAAAATGACAAAAATGACAAAAATGACAAAAATGACAAAAATGACAAAAATGACAAAAATGACAAAAATGACAAAAATGACAAAAATGACAAAAATGACAAAAATGACAAAAATGACAAAAATGACAAAAATGACAAAAATGACAAAAATGACAAAAATGACAAAAATGACAAAAATGACAAAAATGACAAAAATGACAAAAATGACAAAAATGACAAAAATGACAAAAATGACAAAAATGACAAAAATGACAAAAATGACAAAAATGACAAAAATGACAAAAATGACAAAAATGACAAAAATGACAAAAATGACAAAAATGACAAAAATGACAAAAATGACAAAAATGACAAAAATGACAAAAATGACAAAAATGACAAAAATGACAAAAATGACAAAAATGACAAAAATGACAAAAATGACAAAAATGACAAAAATGACAAAAATGACAAAAATGACAAAAATGACAAAAATGACAAAAATGACAAAAATGACAAAAATGACAAAAATGACAAAAATGACAAAAATGACAAAAATGACAAAAATGACAAAAATGACAAAAATGACAAAAATGACAAAAATGACAAAAATGACAAAAAATGACAAAAATGACAAAAATGACAAAAATGACAAAAATGACAAAAATGACAAAAATGACAAAAATGACAAAAATTACAAAAATTACAAAAATGAAAAAAATGACAAAAATGACAAAAATGACAAAAATGACAAAAATGACAAAAATGACAAAAATGACAAAAATGACAAAAATGACAAAAATGACAAAAATGAAAAAAAAATGACAAAATCATTTAAATTTCAAAAATTGCAAAAAACATTCTAATTACAAAAATAACAAAATCGCTAAAAATTCTTAACTTTTCAAAAGTAACTTATATAACAAAAATGACTTAAATCAGGGGTGAGCAACCTTTCGAAGCAACGGGTCAATTTGAATATTTAATCTTTTCTGCGGGCCGCAGTCTATGTAATTTTTGTTTATATTTAGCTTTGCTTTATGTAATATTTTAAAGCGAAAAATTTCTAACGGAAACAACTGAAATAGTGAAAATGAACATATTCGTTTGTTGAAAGAAAACTCCGTTTAATTTTGATTTAACACCGTTTTTTATTCAAGGTGGATAACATCAGTTGAAATAGAATAGGTTCATTACTAAATCTTGACCATTATTTCTAGGAAAATCCCATTTTTGGTGGTACTGGTAGTACTACATCAATTTAAAAGTCTGTAATAAAGCTGAATCACAGTAATTATTGTGAGAAAAATATATTTCTAGAAAATGACTGTCAACTCAACATTGGACGTTATATCGTGATTGAAATTTATTGTCTTTTAAGACTTTTTTCTGTGCGCATTTTCGAAAAACTTTGTCACAATTTAAATTTAGTCCTCGAAGACCCGATTTTGTTCTTCACAAACGGTGAAAAATAAGTTTTTAAAATTTAAAGCTCCGTATTAGACCGTAGCATTATTGCATGTTGAGCAAATTTGTAAAAATTTCAGATCAATTAATAATTTCATAGATTTTTAAGCGATCTTCGTAAATGTACTTGTCCTTGATTGTAGCAAAAAAATAGAGGTTCCATATATTTTCTGTACACATTAAACATAAATACGAGAACTCCCAACTCTTATTTTTTGCTTGCCACAATGGTGCTACGCTCAGAATCCTGTTATGAATTTTTTAATGAAACTTTTTTTGACAAAATTACACAGCGCTTTAAATAACTGTTACAAAAAAAAAATTTTTTTTTCAATTTTGTCCAGTGAATTCTGATACATACAATAATAAATTTCGGTGTTTTATGACTTCTTTGCGGTTCATAATGTGTTGATTTAATTGAGATACCATTAGAATAGGCTTTCTAAAGCTTCTTCATGAAAATCTTATAACTTTGGTAATGTTGATTGCTTATTTTTAAATAAAATAACTGAATTTATTGATGTTTGGCATGATTTTTCAATCAAACTTATGAAAATGGCAAAACAGGTTATCATCACACATTTTTTGGGTCAAATCACAAAATCCTAAAATTACAGATTTTGTTTTCGTCAAGAATTATTATTTTTGGCGGAAACTTTGATGCTTTATCATGTCGATGAGAAATCTCAAATCGTTCACTTAGTTTTATTTTTCAACTTTCCTCATTTCTGCCAATATTCAAGAACAAAACTATTTCTTTTTTATGGTGTTTTTTTATTCAGTATTTGAGTGCTGACAAAACTGGCCTTTCTCTGATTTTGATGAAAAAAAAATCCATCAAATTAAATTAACTGTTGAGCCAATTTATCATACAACTTTATCCTTGCTTGAAAGAAAAAAAATATGATCTCGCCAAAGGACTCAAAGATGCCTGTTATGATCTGTAGCTTTCTGATTTATTGGTTGTTCTACCGAACTTCTTTCATGAATTGGAATTTTAAAGTGGAAGTGAAAAAATTCGGAAAAAATGTAATCTGAGCAACAAAAAAACCCTAACACAAATTAAGTTTTGTCAATAAATAATATTGCATCAATGCCTTTACAAGAACACAATCAATTCTTTAAATTCTAGAAAAAGGTGACAATCTGAATCATTATAGGCCAAATGTGGATGCAAACAAATGAAGTACATATTTGATAATTTTCGGGCATAACTTTTTTTTTTTAATTTGTATGGACAAGTATTTTATGATGATGAAAGAAAATCGTGAAATAAACACAAATTTGGATAAGCTTCGCCGGCCGCACAAACATTTCTCGAGGGCCACATTCGGCCCGCGGGCTGCGTTTTACTCATCCCTGACTTAAATTACAAAAATTACAAAATAAAAAGAAAATTACAAAAAATACAAATATATTAAATGTGATAAAAATTTCAAACTGAACAAGATTATTTTTATCTGTCATGTGCTTCTTGATTGTTTTTTTTTTCCAAGATTCTTTAAGAACAACCCTTTTGGAAAAGAAAAGGTTCTCTTTAGTGAAATATTGAGTCTTTCATGCTATTTGATCATTTTATAGGAAATTTGTGCTTTTGAGCTAGTTAGAATTTTTCAATAAACATTTTCAGAACAACACTTTTTTTCGAAAAACACCTTTTCAGGCACCTTTTACTTAAAATTGTCCGATTGAGCTGAAACTTTGTTCAGGTCAATTTTTTTCGCCAATCAAAATGGTTCGTTTTTTTTAACTTAAACGACCATTTTTGTTGTCACCTTAACATGTAGATATACATATATGTGTGACGCGTTTTCGTTTTCGACGAAGGATGCTGCTGTTTTGTTATGCGACGAGCTGCCATGTCTTTCGTTCTGCGAATGCCTTCCACACCTTGCCTTAGTCGTCGTCACCACCGCTTTGCATTGGAACTGAATGTTGGAAATTTCCATATTAACTTCTCCCCGGGTAGTGTGCCAATGTGGGCAGAAACAACAGAAGAGGGAAAACAACAACAACAGCGAACATTCCCTTCAACCGGAACATAAAAACCAAGTATGATTTCATCCCCCCTTTCCGTGTCAGAGGGTTGCGATGGCAATGGCGAGCCACCTACCTGGTCTGGCTGACTGCCTACCTGTGTTCCACCATATTTCCATTTCTCGGAACATTTGGAGGCTGTTCCAAGGTTCGCTGGATGAAAAGTCTCTTCGAGGGCATCGGTGTGACATTCCGAGGCCAATAGATGGTCTGTACCATACGAAACGAGGCTGTCGGTTGATTGAAAACTTATTCTGCATTCGAATGCTCACTTTTTTTTCGAAGATTTGATAAATCATTTCAACTGTTTCCAACTTTAAGTTATGATATCATTCAATTCAAGAATATTTTTTCAAAGATTTCATTAATTTTATCCCTACAAAAACACAATTTACTCTGATTTTTTTCAGTTTTGATTAAAAGTTTGGTTCTATTTATTAATTTTAATTTCTCGTGACTGATTAATTCGATTCTTATTATCAGCTGAAAGGCTCCGAAATCGAATGTTTAAAAACACCAATAAATTATTTTAGCGGCAGACCCCCTAGTTAACGACCCCCACGGTCCAATTGCCAGACAGCCAGCCAACCAGTCAATCAGCAAATTTCCCACAAAGGTGAACCGGCTAGTCAATCGGTCATTGATGACGACGACGACGAAGAAACCGACAATGCTGTTGATGATGATTGACTGCGGTTGTTATTTTGGGACAGATTTTTTTTTCTTTTCAAAAATAGGTCCATCGAAAATCACCTTCACCGATTGTAATTCACTTCACGTTTGGGTAAATGTATGAGTATTTCGACATGAACATTTACAACCATCCTGTTCCGGGAGCTAGTACGGAAGAGTGGAGGAATTGGAGCGAAAACAAGAGTAAAATATGTACAGAAGGCAGCAAAACAAAATCTGTCATTGAACCGATTTTTCGGTGCGTGCGTGCGTGCCTCATGCTCATGGGTAACTACATGCGTGCCACTAATGGTGCGACACCCTCACTAATTTGTCGTTAATGGTTGTACGCGAGTCAACTCATTTGAACCAGATTGAGGCACCAACTTCGAGACTAAGTTACTTGGAAGAATGTGGAGAAATGGAAAGCGTCTCGAAACGAGGGCATCAGAAATGTTTTTTCTCTCTCTCGAAATTACTCTGTTTGTATCTTAAGTACCTTAATTATTGTTGATTCAATAATTCAAATGGGTCATTTTATGTCAAGCATAAATTGCGAAAACAATTTGTCCGAAATTCGCCAAACTTGGCAGACTCGCTGAGGTCTACAATACAATTTCCTTCAAAATCCATCATTTTTAAATCGATAGCTGTCAAAACAGTTGATTATTCAAAAAAAATTCTGTGCGTGAGTGTTGGAAAAGTATATACACACTATCAAAAATGAAGTGAAGAACAAGATCGAGAACTACGGTTAAGGGTCATCAGGGAAGTCAAGGCTCATACCAGAATTTTAATTTTGTTTAGAAGCAAATAACTCAGTGTAGATAGCTTAAATGTCCCGCATTTTTTTCTGCGATAAGCTAAAAGTGGAGCCTAGCTATGATCCGTTAAAACCTAACCTCAAACAACAAATTTTTGCTAGTTTCAGAGCTCGTAAGCTGAGTAGCCGGTACCCAGACATTGAGACAGATGGACTGATGGATGAAAATACTTGTGAAAATTCCTATTTCAAACAAATTCCAGCGGATGCAGCCTATAACATTTCCGCTCGTGAAAAGGTATCTGGCAGATATGGTTAGGTATTTGAAGATCGTTTATAAACAAAATTATGACTCTGCTCCTGTGACAAAAATTTTTTTTCAAAGCAAAAACTTTTAGCTTTTTTGAAAGCTTAAAAAAGTACTCTTGCACAAATATTTTGTAACCTACGACCTAAACTAACCGATATGAAGTTCAATTTCATGACGGTTTTGCCTCGTTATTGTTAGATTTTGTCAGCAGACATTTCAGTAAAAACGTTTTTAGTGGCACAAAAAAAATTGTCAATTTCGAAACAATTGAATCCACCTTATTGCCCTCAGTTTCTTTCGAAAGAGAAGTGTTGGGAACATGAAAAAGGAGAATGCAGTCTAGCAAAATTAAGATTTGACAAAGTATAAGACAAAGATGGGAGATATCAAGAAAAAAAGTAAAAATATGTTTTATAAAAATAGACCAATATTTTTTTCAAATTTTTTTTATGAATAACTAGCTGACCCGGCAAACTTTGTTGTGCCTTTGAATTTTCACAAAAATAATGTTCATCTAAGCAGGAGGTATATCATTATTTATGTTCATGAAATTGGATTTACTTCGTTAAATGGGGTGAATCGAGAGAGTTTTCAAACTGTTTTCATAATATTACTGCCAATTTACAATATGTGGAACTTTACAAAACTAGATCAATGAAAAAAGTAGTTATGACATTCTACTATAAATTTCTTAACAACAATTTTGTTGAATAGAGACTGTGGATAGTGGACAGTGGACGCAGATATTTAATAGCATCTAGCCATTGAGGCCAGGCTTCTTCCTATTTTTTGTTTATTCCAATTCCCCGTATAAACCTTTTTCGTCACCCGATTATATTCAAAGATTTGTTAACGGTAGTGCCTACCTCCAGGAGCAAAAATTATGGAGGAAGATTGATTTTCAGCGAAAGTTGAAAGCGATGAACTTCTAGGATAAACGTTAAAATGAATATTCTGCTGTTCTAAATTATTTTCTTTTCTTATCCTAGACACTGATATGTTTATTTTCTTTTGACCCCAGAATAAGTGCCCAAAGAATGTTTTGTTGAAATGTGTCGTCATTTCATGCAGTTTTAATCAATTGCCTTTCTTTCTTGGTCAAAAACGTGTGTTCCGAATTCCAAATTTGCAGACATCACTATTTGCAGTGTTTCCAAACAACATTTCCAAGTAATGAAATTTCGTGATTTTTTTGTTTATGCTGCAAATACCTATAAATTGTTTTTTTTTTTTAATTTTTTTTTTTTGCAAATATTCATATTCCATTCTGTTTTTTCGTTATCTATAACGTATTTGATATGTATTCGCATTAGATGATCCACTCTGATTTTTATGATCATCTTTTTATGACAATTTTATTTTTATCATATTTAGTAAGAAATGAATGCTTAAGCATATAAATTTAGAACATTAAATATATTGCATCCGCAATTCAAAGGGTTATGAAGTTTTTAACATATTGAACTTGATTCAAAATCAGAAAAGAAATTCAAAAAAATTCTTCGCAAATCTGAATAACTTTTCATTTTTTTTGTATTGGTCCTGGATCTTATTTTTCTCGAGACTAGAATTTGAATTTTCCAAGCTTCTTGAGTTCGAAGATGTTATTGAATCAAATATCTGTCTCTGTATTCTGATACTGAATAATGAATCAAATTTTAAGTTTTACTTCTACAAAGTTAACCTTATTTATACCTTAAATTTTGTTCACTTTTTAAGCATCTTGCAAGGAAGAAGAGGAGACTAACTTCGTTTTAATACGAAAAATATTTAGATTCAGTTAGAGATTTTTGTTTGCTTTTGCTTATAAAGTCCAAGAGATATCCGGACTTTTTTTTTTATCGAAACCCGGACAACTGGACCGAACGGCCTGACCGGACCATTTATTATATTTTTATATAATATCCGGGTATGTCCGGGAAAAACCTGACAATCAAGCTTTGGGTAAATCAGCTTAAAAAATGTTTTAGTTGCCTTGATTCCGAAGCAAAAATGACTATTTTCGGAAATATACTACTTACCGGCTTTTTGCATTTTTTTCATCCCATACGGAAGCTGAGAAAAATCATATCCAAGTAGGTATCCATCTCACTGGTGCCACGTGAAGAGTACAGTGGCTGTGAAAATGGGCGCCAAAACTTCCTACATAAAGATTGATGAGCATCAGTAAGCCTTGATTGCTTTTGGCGCCTTGCTACTCTGGGTGATTTGAATGACCAAAATAATTGGAAAATGGGATTGGATAATCTCTCCGTTGCCCTTTTTCTCCGCGAGAACGAACATATTAAAAAGGTTCCATGCAAATCGGATTAACCCTGCAAGAGTTATTCGTGTTCGCACATATTTATGTCTCCATTTTTAATACTTAGACCAAGCCCACCGCAAGTTGCTATTTCGGTCGGTATTTTAGATGTTTTGATTGGTTGCGTTTTTATCTACTTACTTACTTATTTTCGCACCCATTGTTGCGATCTAGGTTGGTATTTATGTTTGTTTATTTTCTGATAGCGACTACCAGCTGCGTTGCTACCGGGTTGCTACATAAACGCATCCTGTAACAACCTACTGCTCGAATGCTATTTCTCGAATCAAGTAAGTGACTGTTGGTGCGATGATGGGTTGATAGATATGTTGCTGAATGTACTCGATTCGAGGTTTAGCAACCATTGGTGGGCCTGGTCTAAGATCATAAGATTACCTTTATTTCCTTCGAAGAAAGTATTCCGAACAAATGAATGTTGGTTTTTAGTTATTCGTATTTGCAGTTGCTCCTTTTCTGAATTAACTAAGCTTTATGAGCAATAATTATTCGTTGGGCTTAGTGAAAATAAAAGGTGTCAAAATATCATACGAATCTGAGCTTGGGTTAACACCCCTTAAAGTTGACCAAATGAGTTGAAAATTGGTTAGAATCTTCTGGACATGTCAATTAGCAGTTCTGGATCAAAAGTTGTTGATTTGTGTGTATATAGAGTTTCTTACAACAGAGAAAAAAAACCTCGAAAAAATATTCAATCTATAATATCTCGTTAACTAAAAATTAAAAAAAAATCTCGTTAAAAAAAAATTTATTGTATCTTACGTTACATTTTCTCAAAAAAAAAACAATGCAACCATGAAATTTAGAATAAAAAATTTCATCAACAAAAATAAACTTTAAATTTAAGATAGACTTTTTTTTTTGTTTTCATTGTCTTTTTTTAAACATCAATAAAACCAATCAGTAGAATTAAAAAGAATCTTTACAACAAGTATTTTGTCAATTTTATATGACTTGACATGACATGAGTTCGGAGATATTATATTTTGAATAAGATGACTATTTCAAATTAGTGGATAAAAGAAGGCAGGGTCCAGAAACGAGGGGTGGGCGGGCCAACCTAAAATATTCAGGAATTGTATTGTAGATCTCAGCAAGTCTATCGGCCAAGTTTTGCGAATTTCGGATGAGTGTTTTTTTCCGCTGTCATACTCGACATGGAATGACCCATATATTTAAATATAAAAATGCTTTAATATGATGACAAACCAATACCAAAGTAAAGCATAATAGAAAAATTATAGCACGATAAGATATTGATTTTCAAACGACATCTGAACGACGTATTATTAAGGTTTCATGCACTACAATGACGATGAAAAAAAAAATCACTATGATAGCATTATTTTGTATCTTATTTCTGTGACGAAAAAAAGGATCAAATCAATCAACATTAATAATAATGAATCTATGTAATTGAAGTAGTTTTGGACGAACAACCATACCGAAATTTGGAATCACTTGACAACAAAAAGATGCATTTCTTGCTCTTAAAACACGTTCTTAAATGGTAGCTAAACGAGGTATCATTAAGGTTTCCGCGAAACCTGCAGTCGGCATATCATATTGAAAGTGAAACCTAAATTTGGCATTGAACCACCTATATTCAGGCATAGTGATACCACATTTTTCTTTCAAGGTGAGATAAAGGTATAATTTTGCTTTCAATGTTGGGAGGAGTTTAAAATAATCCACATAATAAATGTTATTTTTTCATTCATTTTTAAAGATTTTTTCAAGGCAATTTACTGTGAAAACATGTCCGCTGCAAGCTTCGTACGGAAATTTCAAATTATTAAATTTTAACACCTTCCATAATTTTTTTTTGGTTGCTTTTACTGCCAGAAATGGTTATAAAAAAAATTGGAAGGGATCCATCCAGTCCTGAATTAGAGCAACGAGTTTTAATTTTGAATGGAAATTTGTTTGAGAATATTTTTTCATACAAAAATCGCCAGAGATGTACTGAAAGTTCCAAAAAATATAACTTTTGATGCAAAATATTTCTTGATTTTTGCAGTACAGTTCACAGTGCAGTACAAAGCACAAAGCTAACTTGTACCCCTGAAAAGATACTTGATGTTATGCAAAATGTTTGTTTTCATAATTTTAGCGTATTATCTACTTATTTCAAATCTGTGTAACCGTAGGAGTAAAATAAAAAAATCTCGAAAAACTGCTTTGCATAGCCAGAGAATTGATTGGTTAATATAACCTTTGCAAGAACATTTAGTGAAATTATATAAAGCTCTAACTAGCAAAGCGTACCATTTATAAAATCTTTAAATCAGATTTTATTATTTTGAAATGGTTATAACTTTTTTCGTGTATTACTAAGCAGCTTGTCATGTTGGCTAAAAATGAAGCTTAAGAATAGCCATAACCAAAAATCAAACATCAATTTCGTTTCATTTTTTATTTGGATTTTCTGAATGATTTAAGGTACAAAAATTTCTTCTTCAATACAAAATTGAGACGCATTGCGCTACCTCAGGATTCAACCAAATCATCTAAAATTTTACTCTGATACTAGGTGATCCAAAAGGCATCGAAAAAGCATATGGGAGGAAACAGCCATTTTTTGCAGCGGTCCAATGTCTAACCTTCTCAACAATCTTACAGCATCGAGGTTAGAAAGATCATTTGTTTTCTCCAGTATTTACACAATTTTTTTATTGTATAGAGTGTTATCTAGTTGATTACAATATTATAATCATAAGTTTCCTCTTGAACTATATTTTTAGCTTTTAATCCTGATAAGAAAATTGAAAAATTCCAACTGTCTTAGATATTAAGCTTTGAGCATTGAATAAAGTAATATAAACATAATTTCGTATTAAAAACTGGCTTAATGATATCACCCACAAATTTTATATATACAGTTGAAAAAAAAACTTGCAGATTTACTTGTTTCAAGCTGCAAATAATTGAACAAGACATTCATACTTAATACACATAAAATATGATGTTATTTAAATTCTCGGAAACATAATTGTAAGCCATTCATGACTTTAGCAATAGAACAGTTCCGGCTCATTATTTCTTATTAATATTTGGACAATTATTTTCTCAACTAAAACTTCATAACTAAGGTTGCCATATTGCCCGGATATTTAATACTTACTTTGAGAAAAATTCGGTCCGGTTGCTTGAATTTCATTGAAAAAGCCTGGATTTTACCCGAATTTATTCATTTTATTTGCCAAATCAAACAAAAAAAATCAACAAATTTTAATGTTTTAATTTATCTAATTATGCGTCCAATATGAAATCTTTTCAAGGAAATTTTATAAAAATAATCCTGAAAAGTTTTTTGGAAGCCGAAAATAGGATGTAAAATATGCTGCTCAGGTTTGGTGGGAAAATTTTTTTTAAGATTTTTTTTAAATTTTTGATGAGAAATTTCTTGGTTTCGACCCAATTTTCCCGGATTTTGCCCGGATTTTGCCCGGATTTTGCCCGGATTTTTTATTGGTAATTTTGGATCATTGGTCCGGATTTTGCAGGTTTTTAGATAAAATAGCCCGGATTTGTCAGGCCCGGATATGTGCTGAAAAATGCTGGCAACCTTATTCATAACAAACATGTGAATTAATAAAAAGTCATTCATAATGCTTATATTTTCATGAAATCTTTGAGCTTCCAATTTTAAACATCATTTTTTCAACGCATCAAAACAAACCTGCCGATCACCGGTCGGCCTTTCGGTGTTTGTGTTTAAAACGATTCTACTACAGGACGTGTCTAAATTTGCATTTTAGTTTCACTAAAATTATTTGAATGGATTTTTTTGCATTTATTTTTAAAACAGGTAGCAAAACGTTTATTTGGAATTGATATGATGGATGAAATGATATAATTTTTTAAAATATCCCTTGTACCAATAAATGACCTTCACTTTCATTTTCCTCGTAAATCACAATTTTCCTGTAATTGAAACATTTATCAAAAAATATTCTTATCGGTAAAAGCGATCTTTTTTGGAAAAAATAGAGGAAAAATAAAAACAAAGCTTCTCTTGTCAAATTTATCGTGCAATGACTTAAATTGAAGATCTGTTGTACCGAGATTGATACAAAAAGTGATTGAATTTGAGAAAAAAAGTTATGGAACTTGCCAAAATCGATTTATATGTTTAAAAATCTAAAAAGGTTTTTTTTTTAAATTAATAAGTTCATATTTGATTAAAAGTTAAAAAAGCTTAATACTAAATACTTCAAAAACAATTAAAATTTGATACAAGAGGCGAACAGAAGCTTTGAACAAAATATCATTTCTCTCCAATAAAGCCGATAAATCTTTTATTTCTACGTTTTGTATAAGCAAACAATACCTAAACCAAAATTTTTAAACATTTTAATAGGCATAATTTTTTTTTTAATTTAAAAATTTTTTCAAACATCAAGACACAGCCTGTTCATGACAGCATCGTGTTCGATTCCATACATTGTTTTATGCTAAAAGCATTAAAAATTACAGCAAATAATAATGAAAGGCATGTTTTTTTCATTTTTTATTTATACAACACATTTGACTGAATTTTACGTGACACAAAATTTAACATGAAATGTGATGTTAAAATTTTTATCTGTAAGTTTTAAAATGCTGTATACCAAAACAGTTGAAAAAATTTGTAAGTAAGTAAGTGAGTTATTAAGTAATTGTTGAATTGTTGTGAGTTATTAAGTAAGTAACTAAGAAATTAAGTAAGTAAATAAGTAAGTAAGTAAGTAAGTAAGTAAGTAAGTAAGTAAGTAAGTAAGTAAGTAAGTAAGTAAGTAAGTAAGTAAGTAAGTAAGTAAGTAAGTGTTGTATCCCCGGAGACGAGGTGATATTGGAGTGAAATGACCGGGGTACAATACTAAAAATGAACTATTTATTTAACAGAGTAAAATGTGCTCGCGTGTGCACTCCTCAACTGCGGAAATCAAGATGACAAAAATATGTGAATCACTCGTGACGTCAATCCAGTTGACATCCAACGGTCAGCTGGATGAGCCCAGTGCTAAACTAGGGTGACCAGTGTTCCCAACAGTAAGTAAGTGAGTGATCAAAAAGTAGATATATGTACAATTATATTTTAGTCACTAAATATTTTTGGAATCATTTGTTGACCCCTTAGAAGTGTTCTGCCCATTTTTAATATGACTGAAGTATGTACTTCTATTGAATCCAAACAACGAAATGGTACCTTAAAAGTGCCCAGAAGAACAAAAACATAGCCGTCAAAATCGATCAACCTCAAGTGGGAGCTGTTGATTGCTCCTTTTTGAAGCACGAGTAGAGGTATCTATGAACATTTCTGACTGGGATGAGTCCCCTCCCCGTGTGTCAAGCAATTATCCGAATGAAATCCAAACACAAAAGCCGGAACACTACGGCGGAACTCGGAATTAATTTTGCTCGGATAAAACCGGGAAATGACTGTGAGTTGTTGCCCATTTCAACAAACGGAATCCTGAATTATTCATTCGCTCCCCGAAAATCCCCGGACTGCTGACTGGAGTGTTCTGCCATTTCAGCCATTTCTTCCAGTTTGCAGTTTGCCCGAGTAACAAATGACGTCAATTCCCGTTTCTCATAATTTTACCGTTTGCCGCTCCTTCTTGCCCCCCCCCCCCCCCAGCTGGAAAAACAACATGAAAGAGAAGAACACAGCATCCCGCGACGAGTCTTCATCAAATCCACCTTCCATCGGCAACCCACCTCGACTATCATCAAACAAACGCGCCGTCGTTGCTGCAACTCCTGGTTGGTTTTCGTCCAGTATTCCGAGTTTTAAAGTCCCGTTTACCTTTTGTCCCGTGCTCATGACCTATAAATTTTCCTGTCGGTGTTTTATTTCCATCCTTCTTCTGCCGATCCGTCTCGTGATGGCAACCAAACACCATCCAGCCCCCCTTTCTCCATCCATTCGTTCATTCATCCCCCCATTCCCTTCTCCCAACAAGCTTTTCTTTTCTTTGGGAAAACACTGAGCTTGGACCAAAATCCAGGAAAAAACAGGGTAAGAAGAGGCGCTGGCGAAATAAATGGAGTCTCATATCATCCCCCCATTCCTGAGACGTCGTTTCGAGGAGGTTTTTTTTTGTATCCTACCAACTCGCTTACCTACTTCATTCTCGTTTTGGTTCCGTTTCAGGTGTTGAGAAAATCGATTTTCCACTGGTTGCGCCAGCAGAGTTTCCCGCTGGGTTGGGTTGAAAAAAAGACGGAACGCTCCTCTCCTAACAACAATGGTGATACACATGATGATCCTAACGATGACGAAGACAGGAGGGATTCTCCCAGTGAAGTACGCCATTAATGGGGACCGTGGAGTAGTTTTGTAGGATGTCTTTTCGAGAAATACTAGAAATATGGAGTATTGGGTGGGCTTGAAAGATGGTACATTGGTACATGCCATTCTTTCTCAACAATACACTAACCTATGGTTTCGAATGATTTTTTTCATCATTTTTATTGTAGCAAACCAACTTTTTCGTTATTTATTACATGAAAAGTTCACAAAAATGAGTTTAGTTCTTGAAAACAGAAGGATTAATGGAATCAGCGTGGAACCTGTTATTTTTCATGGGTATCATATTTTGTGATGGACCCTTAGGCCCATTTGGGTCCTTCCTCCACCCCATACGCTTCTTTAGAAGTGGGAGGGCCATATTATCCTAAAGATAATTTTATTTTGCTTAAAATTTTCTTTTTCTGTACGACTTATTTATTCTTACTCCCGCGTATGTCCATCACCGTACAATTTAACATCTGATTCTTCGTCAGATTCACCATAAGGTTCAATCATATCAAAGTTGGGGCTGAATGCCAACGACCACGTGTTTTACGCCCAAATTTTGAATGCTGTTAACTTTTGAGAAATCCCGAATATCAAAACAAAATGCCATCTTTTTATTTGCTGATTCTCAAATAACGATAACAATGTATAATAATAAAAAATTTCGTCCTTGTACGAGTTAAAAAGGTGCACCAATATTCAACTCGACAAATAATCTGCCGCCATATTTGCAGCGATATAAGTCAAACAATTGAATTTCGTTGCCTACCTGAAGGCGTTTTATCTAAAAGGATATAAAAAAGTGTACTTCAAAAAGCAGAATTTTCGATAAGTTTAGAAACAATACATGATTTTTTGCCAAAGTATGGTTAGTTTATAAAAATACGATGAACATGTTATTAAACATTTGGTGTTTCAATTATAACATACCGCGTAATCATATACCGCGTAATCATTGTTCCATTTCTCACCACCCTTTCGGTATGGTGCTGTTTCAGTTTTTTTACAAAAAATTTATCAAAAATCGTGTTATTATCATATTCTTTCTTTTGGATAATACGTAAATCTGTTCCCTGAATACTCGTAAACTTTCAATTTGGTTCTTTGATGATTGGTATCGCTGTACACAGCGATTATTAGAGTGTCCTACCCGGGATTTCCCGGTCGAGAAATCCCGATAATTTTTTTTTTTTTTATTTTATTTTATTTTTTTTTTTTTTTTTTGAGATAGGGAAAAGCCCGTGGGAGTAGAATTTATTTGAATTCGAATCCTTGCTCCCGTAGGCATAAAACCTTCATTTTATTTTTTTTCATGATTTTTTTCGAATATTGTTCTACAATTCATTGGTTACAATTTGTTTTTGGATTTTGTATAAATAACAGCTTCTGATGGTGTTGGCAGCGGTGATGGAGGGCGGTGGTGGAGGGCGGTGGTGGTCGGCTTGGTAGCGATGGAGGCGGAAACGATAAAAAAAATATATATGGGGGCGGGTATTAGTTGGAGTCGATTGCAGAGGTTGTAGCATGATGAGAATTTTCAGGACGGTTGCGCACCCTCAGTGAGATTTCAATCTCTATTGAGAGGGTGCGGTGGGCATCTAGTATCTTCTAGATAGTCGGCATCAGGGATTTACAGATACAGATTCAGATTATTTCTCAGATGAAATTTCAGTTTCAACTTGAATTTTGTACAGTTGTTTTCCGATTGTAAAACTGTTGGCAGAGCGTTGAATCTTTGGCTACCATAGTAAGAAAAAGTAGCTTTACCCCTTTCCGTGTTCATACGACGTGTCGTCAAGTAATTGTGTCTTCGTGTATCATATCCATGGGTTGAGAGAGGAAGTTGCAGGTTCCGGTGGGTGTGTGGATTGTGGATAAAGTTTTTGATTTGAATCAGAGTTTGTAATTCTCGCAAGGCTTTTACAGGAAAAACTGAAGGCGGAGATTCTCGATACAAGTCAATCGTAGGGTATAATTTCGGTTTTCCAAATACTATTTTTAAACACCTGTTTTGTAGAGCTTGTAAAGACTTCAACCTGCTTTTACTGGCACTTCCCCATATTGCAACCATGTACTGCAGTTTCGATTGGACAAATGCATGGTATATTGATAAGCGTTGCTTTATTGGAACAACCTTTCTAATCCTCCAGAGAAGGCCGCACGTAGAGCTTATCTCCCTTGTGAGATTTTCGATGAGGCTTGTCCATTTAAGATCAGCATCAATGATGAGTCCAAGGTATTTGTAACTTTGAGCTTTATCGATGGTTGTGAATTGAAAAACTAGGTCATTATTTAGTGGCATTTGAAACGACCTCCGAGAGTTGAAAACGGTGTATTGCGTTTTGGTGAGATTAAGAGACAGCAGATTTTCAGAGAAAAATTCTTGAAGCAGTTGTAAATCTTGTTTCATTTGAATAACGACTTCTCCAGGATCATTGGTGATGTATAACAACGAAGTGTCATCTGCAAAGAGTCTTGGTTTTCCTTTTAGACCAAGCTTCGGTAAGTCATTTATGTACAACAGAAATAGTAGCGGTCCTAAGTTGCTCCCTTGTGGTACGCCGACAGTTAAAGGCAAATGCGTACTGTTGCTTCCGTTGACTACTACGTACTGTTCTCTTCTGCTCAGATAATCTTCAAATAACTTATTGGCCGTTCCTCGGATACCATAAATATGCAGTTTTTCCAGCAGCACAGAGTGGTCTATGGTATCGAAGGCCTTTTTTAGGTCCAAATAGAGAATGCCCACTTACTTTTTTGCATCCAGACCATGTAGAATTTCGTCCACTAGCTCACAAGCTGCTTTCAAGGTACTTGATCCGCTTCTAAATCCGTATTGGTGGGTATAAAGAATTTTGTGGGTTTAAAGAAAATCTGTCAGCCTAGAAGCCAACATTTTCTCAAGAATTTTGCTCAGAATTGATAAAACAGATATCGGCCGGTAGTTGTTTACATCCGATTTACTCCCTCCTTTATGTATTGGAATAACTTTTGCCATTTTAAGGTAATCGGGAAAGCTGCCAGTTGTGACCATTTCATTGAAAACGTCATTTAATATGGTTGCGAAAAGCTCATGATGCATTTTAACAAAGTATGCTGGAATTTCATCCAAACCACAACTTTTGTTTGGATCGAGTTCTTTTATTTGTAAAAATTCGGGAATTCCCGAATTCCGGGAAACGCTTAAAAAATCCCGGGAATTCCCGAAGCCAGTAAAATGATCTAAATTACTACAAATTTACACGATCTAGGGTGAGTGCTCCTTCTTTGGTCCTAGAGCCTATTTTAGTCCTAAAATGCCGAAAAATGTAAATAATTTATTTTGCTTGCAAAGGATAAAGATGCTGCTATGTGCCCAATGAACTCTTATTCTACCTGAATCCTTCCATGCCGGTTTTTGCCATAAAAAGTCTTTCTCATAAAATTTTCAACGTTTTTAAAAATGTGCCTCCTATTCAGTGGTAAATTAGACAGCTCAATTAGTGGGGTGCGCTTTAAGAAATGAGAGGAAATAAGGGAAAATCACGTTTTTTCAGTGTCCAAGCCAATATTTGAAGGGTTATTACTTTCACTGTGGAGAATATGAACCAGACTACCTATTTTTCCAAAAATAAATGTAAATCTATGGAAAACCCGGAAAATTTGTAAAGGGTCCAAATATAGGAGATTTTGACTTTGATGATCCATTTTTAGACCTAACATCACAAAAACTTTGTGTGAATACCAAACAAATCAACAAAAGTGCGAATTTTTAATTGGGGCATAATTCAGAACCAATATTGAACATTTCTTACATTTTTTGTAAGCTTTACGCAAATTAACTATAAGTTAGTAGACATATAAAAGTTTGAGCTATTTTTCTGCTGATAGAGCTGATGGGGAGTAAAAGTGTTTAAAATATTCTTGACAGAAATGTAAGTTTTTTTAGTCGTTAAAAAGCTGAAATATTTTGTATGGTAATATTTAATTAAAGATTACACTTTTAATGAATTTGTTTATTTATTTTCGAAAAATCATATATTTTATAAGAATTTTAGATATAGGTCCAATTGAAGGTACCAGTACACTACCAAAATAGGAACAGTAGGTTCAAAGATGGAAATTTTGATCATCAATATCTATGCAAATCTTTCAATAAAGGCAAAACCTATGTTGAAAATTATCATTGAAACTTGTAGATCATTATCTTAACTATAAATAAATTTCTTTAAAGATAGAAAGCTCCCGTATGTTTATGAGAACAGCGTGATTATTTAAAAACCACCGCTTAAAGGGTCCAAAGTAGGGCAACTAACCCTACATTAGAAAAATGAAACATATTGAGTAAGGAAAATGATTGTTCTACCACTCTGACCATACTGACTGGACACTCGATTTAGTTTGTTGGATAATTTTTCCAACAGTACGCAATAACGATTCCAGAGTGCGCATCGATCGATTTGAGAAAAACTATCCCAGTTAGAAAGTACAACCCAACTTTCAAAAAAAAAAACGATAAAATCTGGCTAAGCATTTTTCCGTCGGTGTTGTAAATCTACAAAATTTGACAAAAAAAAAATGCCTCAAAATGGTTAAGTTTGTTTTCCAAGTGTCATGTCAGTGTGATTAGTGACCTTGATGGCTTAGTCTTAAATATTTTATTTTTCTTAAATCTGGTTAACACAAGGAATTTGATAAAAATATGTTTTTTTCAATCAAAAACCTAGTGTAATAGTGAAAAAAAACGCCACGAAAGAATCTGAATGTTCTATTTTGCAACACTCATCATTTATAACTTCCGTTTCGGATACTGTTTACAGTAGCAAAATCATCAGATCATTCATTATGACGGAATTTTACATCGCACTTCTCTCATGTAACAACAGTGCCCCAGGACTAGATGGTATCAAATTCAGTTTGCTGACAAACTTACCAGATCCAGAAGCGCCTTTAAAACTTATTTCCTCAGAAATGACGTTAGGTAAAAGCAATCACAATTCAGAAACCCGTGAAACCAACCGCGGATCCCAACTTTCACAGGCCCATTGCTGTAATTTCCTGCTTCAGGAAGCTCTTTGAAAAAATGATACTAAATGTATGGAGTGCAAATTGCACTTCAAAAGAAGATTATTTTCAGAACAATTTACTTCTGTTCAGATAGCCAAGCAGCTATCAAATCACTCAGTGCTTCCAGTTCTAGATCAAAACTGGTAATCGCATGCCGGAAAGCAATCAAAGAACTTGCTGAAGGCAATGGATTAAACCTTCTATGGGTACCCGGACATAAGGGAATTTTTGGAAACGAATGCGCCGACGAACTCGCTAGAGCTGGGTCGGAAAAGGAATTTTACGGACCAGAGCCGGCTGTCCCAATATCGCCATGTTGGTTCAGAAACCAAATTCAAACTTGGTCCTCTAACCAGCATGAACGATACTGGGAAGAGTTGGACACTTGTCGTCAAACTAAATTATTTTTAGAAAAACCATCTCCAATCATATCGAGTTACTTATTAACTTCAAATAAATCTCATTGCAGCATCTTGATCAGAGCACTCTCCGGTCATTGTAAACTCAACTATCACATGCACAACATTCAGCGTGCTGAATCTCCAGTATGTGGTAGTTGTGAATCAGATGTGGAAGATCCCTTCCATCTTATATGTAACTGTCCCTCATTTGCCAGGCTACGTTTTCGTACTCTGGGATCTCACGCTTTAAGCGAATCTGAGTTTAAGAAATTAAACTTAAAAAACATTCTATCATTCCTTACCGAATGTAGAAAAGAGCTTTAATGCTAATAATCCCTAGTGGAAAGGCTTTATGCCATCTTAAATAGATTGAATTTATTTATTTCTTTTATAGGTTTTTCAGGTTTCTCAGGTAAATGATGAAATCTTGGATAAAAAAAAGCTAGGCACAATTTTCCCGTATGTTTGGATAACGTGCCGCTATTAAGCCTACCCCCATTCTGATACCTGATACCTGAAGTCCAGCCGAAATATCTTTCATTGTGACAGAATTTTACATCGCACTTCTCTCATGTAACAACAGTGCCCCAGGACTAGATGGTATCAAATTCAGTTTGCTGAAAAACTTACCAGATCCAGAAGCGCCTTTAAAACTTATTTCCTCAGAAATGACGTTAGGTAAAAGCAATCACAATTCAGAAACCCGTGAAACCAACCGCGGATCCCAACTTTCACAGGCCCATTGCTGTAATTTCCTGCTTCAGGAAGCTCTTTGAAAAAATTATACTAAATCGTTAGGATGGGCGAGCAGACGACTACTTTCAACCACTTAATTCGGTTTCCGCAGGGGTAGAGGGACATCGAATTGTCTTGGACTACTATCATCACAGGCTCAAACTGCCTTCGAAAGCAAACAAGAGCCTCGGTCTTTTTGGACATCAAAGGAGCCCTTGACAACGTTTCCCTGGTTGTGCTTTCTAACAAGTTGTATTAGAAAGATCTTTTACCCATCCTTAAAAACTTCTTCTCCAATCTGTTGTGAGAAAAGCATAGGCACATCAACTATGGCTCGACTACGATAAGACGAATCAGCTTCATGGGCATCCCTCAAGGATCATGCCTGAGCCCCGTCCTATACAACCTGTACGTAAGCGACATCGGCGATTGTCTCAAAAATTCGTGTAAATTATTGCAAGTGGCGGATAATTCTGTGGTTTCAATCACTGGTCCAACAACCTGCAAATCCATTGCAAAAATTCATTAGATGGCTTATCCGCTTGGACGAATCAACTGAGTTTTCTGCGGAAAAAACGAGGTTCCAAGTGTTTTCTAGAAAACACAAATCATCAACGTTGGATTTGACACTCATAGGGAAAAGGGTCTCACAAGTTCTTTGCCACCAAAAACTTGGGGGTTTTCTGAGGTTTGATTCAAAATATAAATGGAAAAGTCAGGTGGAATATTTGAAGCAGAAGTGTCAACCCAAGATTCACTTCCTTTGAACGATCACTGGTACATGGTGGGGAGCACACCCAGAACCCTTAATATGCTTGTTCAGAACCACTATATTATCAGTATTGGAATACGTCACGTTTTGCATCAAAAAAAAACCGGTGACACTCACCTTATTAAACTTGAAACGATCCAGTATCGATGCCTTTGATTATCGATAGGCAGCAGGCACAAAGAGTCTTGAAATTCTGGCTGAAGTGCCTCCTTTAAAATGTTGACTTTTAGAACATTAATTCATCCCTCAGGAATCCCGCATCCGCATATCACAGATAATTTTGAACAAATGCCAGTTGAAGCCTTAATCGAAGTATCTGCGAGCCTGAATCTCTTTTCTCAACCTTTCAACATCGACATGAGATGCAATCACGTTACGTTCGACCTTACAGTGAAAGAAGAAATTCGCAACATCCCATATGGTATGGGATCTAAAGTGATACTAGCTTTGTTCGCCAATAAATATGGCCAGACAGACACCCACCAACGATATACACTGATGAATCCAGCATCCATGGAGGTATAGGATTTGGTATATCACATGATTCATACACGGAATTCTACAAGCTGAACAATCCTTCAACAGTGTTTGTCGCAGAGTTGGCTGGAATTAATGGAGCTCTTCAACGCATCGAAAGACTACCAACAAACACCTACTAAATCTTGCTGTAAATGATACAAAGTTCCCGGCTGCAACGATAATGTCGCTTTACAAGCCTCAGGTACAGATAGCTTCCCAAACGAGATTTCATGGCAAACTTTGTTAGTTTAATATGCTTGATAATGTCTGCCATCTTTCCCCATCCGGTTGCTGTGAAACACTCCAATTCCGGTAGCTGCCTGAAGTCTGCCTTTGCGTAGGTTTCGTCGTCCATAACCACGCAATCAATCTTTGTCAACAATGTCGTATACAGCTTCCGAGATCTTATTTTTACCCCAATGCTACCTTCTTATAAGTCGATAGTCAGGATCGTTTTGCTTCATTCACGGTTGTAGATGATATTCTCAACTTATTGGCTACATCTCGAACGGATAGATTGGAGTTCCGCTTGAAAGTGCTAGTCACTCTTCTGTTCGTTACTGCGGCTCCTAGATTTCGATTTCCCCCAGAACTCGGCTTCCTAGTTGTCGAAATACGATCCTCGAACACTTTTATTACTTTGGTAACGGTTGATTTCGGCACCATCAACGAATTTGTTATTTCTGCGTGCGTGTAGTTTTGATTTTCACGACGCATGTACAAAATTCTTGTTCGTAGCTCCTCTTGCTGGGACGCCATTTCGAAAACTAAAGACCTAATGTTGAAAGCCAAATGGAAGCATCATTTTGCACAAAATGAGATTTTTTTTATCTGAATGATGAGTTCGAGTTAAGAGAAACGACATATTTCGACCGTGAGCCCTTAAGAGTTGATGTAATAGTCTTAAAAATAGATGTCCAAACAATGATTTCCGTTTGAAAGAAAATAAACAAGTAATAAGGTTCTACACTATTTTCATCCTTACAGGGTGATTGGAGTTTTCCCTGCGTCAATTCCCGACTAGACTTTTATAACAAAATTATTCCAAATTTTTCTAACATGCCTTGAGACTATTTAAAATTTTGTATTATAATTCCGCACAGTGAACTTACCTAGATTGCACACTGCGACAAAAATGTCTGTATTTTCTAATTTTTATCGATTTTTGCACCAAATTATGCTATGACTTTGATTCCACTTTGATTTTGTTTTAAAAAGAAGATAAATAAATGATGACTAGTTTTGGTATATTTGTTTTTTTTTTTTCATTTGTAAGGCATTTTGCCATTGTTTGAAACTCAATAGCATATTGTGCATTCATTTTGCTATCGATGCCTCACAATGGTCGTGGTTTGGCATCATATTTCAACATATTGATATAACACCAAACTATGATATAATTTTGGCATTGATAGCTGATAGTAGTAGATAGTAGTAGCTGATAGTAGCTGATAGATAGTAGACTGTAGTTTGCTATCAATTCTGGTATCAAACAAAGTATGATTGGATGGTTATTGAAAACTTAAATGGTCTCCATAAAACTCATTCTAACTTTCAAAAAACCCTTCTAAACGGTTTTTTTTATAAAGCTGCTGAGATCAAGTAGTTATTTTAAAAAGCAGAAACATTTCAGGAACATAGCAGAACTTTCCAACTCAACCTCTATACAAAAAGTATTGCAGTTGGGTAAAGTTTCACCTATAAAACTAAAACAAAAAAAATGTTGAAACTAACCTACACACTAAGAATACAACTTTTCCTCTGGGCATAATGGCTCTCCGAACCACAGGAAAATTGTTTAATTTACACGAAGTTAGGATGGAAATTCATCTGCATCTCGGGACGCTTCCATTCTTCTGAAAATAAAATTTCAACGAGTGCACAGGTACTCGCACAACGGTCCTTTAGCACGGGAAAGCTCAGCTGTCAAACGTTTTTTGTCGCACTTTTGTTGAATATCCTTTCCCATCTCATGTGACTGCTTGTGTGAAAGAGACACAATGAAGATTCAAACGGTGTGATGATAAAGGCTTAAGGAAGACTTCAAGGAAGTAAGTTGCTTATGTTTGCAATAACAATTCCCAAATCGCTAACCATTAATGAAAAGTTCCGCTAAGAAAACAGTAGAAAATGCTAACCGTGAGTTGTGTTGTTTTTTTGAAAAAAAACTCTTTTTGCAAGTGATTCATTTAAAACCTCCATAAACACAGGAGAAACCCGTTTCGAACGTTCAGGTTAGTTTGACTGCTGTTTTTCTGAGCTTTTTTTCCGTCCCAAGGTCATCCGGTATATAATTTTCAGTTGTTGAAAATACAGGCAAAAAGATTAAGTGTGTTTTATTTAGGTCGTTATCCTTCAAAGGATGGAAGTAAGTTTCCACTCGAATTTGACGCTCTTGTTTTTTTAATTAAAAATGTGTTTGAAATTGTGCCTAATGACATTTTCAGCCACCCTGATAATGTCTAATTTCAAAGAAATCTGATTTTGATGGAATAAATTTATTTTCTCTAAGACATGTGCACGGCGTTTAATTTATGTTTTTCGAGTGGTTAAAACAACTTGCACGCCATTGACTCCAAAACAAAGTCTTATAAGGTTAGTACTTACTTGGTATTCTTTTTTTTTAGCAGAATGCAGTTTTCGCACAAAACAAAACCGACCAACTATCCGACGGGCTGAGAGACGTTCCCATTAATCCCCGGAACCGAAAAGGAAAACACTATGGAAACTGTCGGAGGGGGTTGTGCCTCACAATAGGGTTACTTCCGGTTTTCCACTCTCCTTCGTTTTCTCGTTTTTCGTTGACTGCCCTTCCCAAAATGAACTCAACTCAAGGAGAAACCGCGTGGACAGGTGTAATCCTTAATGATGTCCTGGGTCTTCTTCTGGTCGATCTGCACTTTCTTTTGTCAGTTCCTTCGATGCCACGAAACAAACTGGATCCGTCGGTAAATCCTTTTTTTTTTTTTGTTGCTTTAGGACAGCGACTTGAGATGACACACTATGCTGAGAACCACCCAGGATTACAGCGTTTTTCCATTTTGATTTCCCCTCCCACTGGTCTGTGCTTTGCGTGCTTTTTTTCTAGAAATTATTATTATATTTATGGTTGAGAACTTTGCTGCGCTTTAATTGTGGAGCGACTTTCACTGGAACTTTCACTAACCGACAGATTGATTTGGTTGCCACTTGAGCTGATTGATTCGATTTTTTCTTCTTCCTCTGAACTTTTTTGAGCAATGTTGGGGAGATTTCACAACGTTTCACTTGCTAGTTGAGCAGATTTTGCGATATATACTTTTTTTTTGGTAATAAATTTTTGCTATCTATTTGGGAGATGGGCTCTACTGGTAACATTTGTGGGTGGTAACACTGCGATTTTCACACGGTCTAGCAGAAACTTTGGTAACGACTTAGGATCCCATCCGCTAGCTGCAACAATCCACACGTGCACTTCTGACGCTTGGCGGCGCTCCTGCCGTCCGCCATTTCCGCCCCAGAGCGCCCCACCTTCTTGAAGGTTTTTACTATTCCAGCTGACTTTTTTTACGGTCACTAACTTTTCCCTCTGTATCCTTGCACTGCGGGTCACCACTTCAGCTTCCGGAAGCGCCAGATAAAAAAAAACCCTCTGGTGCACTTCTACAATATCCCGAACTTTTCTCGCACAATGCACCAGGAAAAAAATCAGAGGAACCGATTTCAGTCCCCTAAATTTGCACTTTCGAATCCCAACGACGCGGATTGATGCTGGTTGATGGATGTATCGGAGATATGGTGGCCACTAAATTTCGGTACACACTAACTCGGGTGAGGTCTATTTGGCCCTCACCCGCGCACTTCCCCTTTGTTTACTCGCCCACACTCCCCCGCGTTCCAGGAGCTGGCTCTGGTGGGTGTGAGGGACCACAGGAAGTACACAAAAAACACAAAAAAAATCTGCTGGCTCTAGCGAAGCGTTTAGGGAGTAGAGTTAGTAGACTCTGCTGCCTCAGGAGCACCGCGACCACGTCGTCTACACACAAACGCACCACGACTGACGACGGCTGGCGACGTCGACGATGACGACGACCCGAAACTCGAGAAAAGTCTCTCACGATCATCCCCCCTTTCTCGCCATTCTCCCCATACATCCATCCTCATTCTCATTCTCACAAGAGGAGGAAAAAATCTCACGAGAGTTTCCACAGACAGGCGCACTCACTCAGCATTTTTCTCAACCCCAATACACCACGAACTTCAGTATTCTAACTGAAATTCATCTCATCTGTCAGCATCCACCGAGAAAATGCATCCCAAACACAGACACCAATCAAGGGAAAGCTCTCCCACAATTTTCCCTTCTCTCAATTTTACCAAACCAAAAAAAAACAGCATCAAATCACCAACACCACCACCGAAAGATGATGATTTTCATGACCCAATTTAGAACGGGCAAGTCGGCCGTACGTTCATCCAACATCTGAACTTTTTATGCTAATGGCTTCACCGGTTCCTTTTTTTGTTGTTTTTATTTATGTTGTTTTTCGTCTTCTACTCCTTCACCTTCTACCAACAATCTAGAGTGAAGTCTGACTGTTTTACTGCTATTATGCTTTGGATGTTTGTTCTCCTTCTTTACTCAGACGAGTTTTACTTAACGAAACAGTATTTTATGTATTGTGCTGCACTCTCGGGTAAAAGTTTTGTTTTCAATAAACGACTGCTGAACTTGAAAGCCGATCGCGAGATGCTTCTATTTTATAAGTCATTTCGAATTTGATGGAATCGATTCTGATGTGCTGTCGATTTTGATGGTTATAGAAAAGTTTTTCATCAATCCATCAACCATCAGAGAAACTTTTTCGCCTCACGGCATATTTGATGCACATAATTCCTAAAATTCACTCGATCCATGGAAATTTTTCGGACATCCCATATTCACCAGATCACGATACAGTTGGTCCAACCACCTCGCTCATTGCGCCCCCGAATGGGGGAATGCTGAAATTTGCCAAAAAAAATTAAATGAAAAAAAAATTGATGGATAAAAATATTTTTGCATTCTAATAACAGTTTGATGGCCAAGAACATAGACTCACAATTGATGAATTCTTGAAGAATTACTCTTACTCGGATAGATTAAACAAGCCAACAAAGTACACATTTTTCCGAGGTGCAAAATAATCAGGAACTGATTTTCAACGATTTGGGGCGTTAAATCCATATATTCAAATAAAGTTTTTTCTCGTTTTCTTTTGAATCTCTCGGTATCTTTTGAAAAAAAGGAAAAAAGGGAAAAAATCATTTCAAAAATTTGTGCACCTTATGGAACACTTCAAAGGGTTCAAAATAATCAAGGAATTAAAAAAAAAAACAAACAAGAAAATTTTTTCTCTATTTTGCAGTTGATTGCAAGAGGAATAAATAACTCCGATATGATGGATGATATCAAAATCGTCATTGAACGTATTTTTTTTATAAATTTTTATTTTATAGTTTCGAGGAAACCGTTGGCTTGATACACATATCTAGCTGCATAGGAATATTTTCTTGCCGAAAAATTAGCAACAGAAGAGGACTTGTCAAAGGACTTGACAAAGCCACTTCAGATTGTAATGAGCTAGAAAACGAACACATAAGCGGATTTCATCACATTCATGTACGTCTGAAATCAAGAGGAAAACATTTCAATATCCTTGCGATATATGGGCCACAAAATAAAATTTTCGCAGATTTTAACTCTTATTTAGAAGCTTTTCTCGCCAGTTCCAATTCCGGATCATCTTCAGTCATAGTTGGATGCATAAAGATTCCTTTGAATAAATTCAATAACCCTCAGACGGCAGATTTTACAGACCTTCTAAAAAGTTATAACTTTCAACCGACTATTGCTCAAATAATCCACAGGAAGCCAACGAAAAACCCTTTCCGTAAGAAAATTGAAAATAGGACTAAATAATAAACAAATGGTACATTTTTAAATTCTGAATCTTTGAATTATGATTAAAGAATTTCAAATCTACTAGATCCAGAATAAATAGGAAAACTTGTTGAAATTGAAATTGTTAATAGAATAAAATGATTTTAAAATAGTCGTAAATATCATATAGGGTTAGTTGCCCTACTTTGGACCCATTAAGCGGTGGTTTTTAAATAATCAAGGTTTTCTCAAGAATGGACGGGAAATTTATATCCTTCAGGAAGATCATTTATAAGTCATGATCTTATCTGCAAGTTTCAATGAAAATTTTCAACATGGGTTTCGCCATTATTGAAAGATTTGCATAGATATGGATGATTTAAATTTCCAACTTTGAACCTACTGTTCCTATTTTGGTACTGGACCGGTTCCTTCCATTGGACCTAGAACTAAAACTTCTATAAAAAGTTTGATTTTTCGAAAATAAATAAACAAATTTATTGTAAATGTAAACTTAAATCAATTACTATCATAAAATAGTATAACAGCTTTTTAATATTTAAAAAACTAAAATTTCTGTTATGAATATCACAAACACTTTTATTCCCTGTTAGCTCTATCAGCAAACGATAGCTGAAACTTGATTGTGTTTACTTACTTATTGTTTATTTGCGTAAATCTGGCAAAAATGTTGGAAATATTCAATATTGGTTCTGATCTATGCCCCAATTAAAAATTCGCAACATTGTTGATTTGTTGGTTTTCATACAAAGATTTGGTGATGTCAGGTCTAAAGATGGAACATCAAAGTCGAAAGTTTCCTATATTTGGACCCTTTGTAAATTTTCCGAGTTTTCCATTGATTTTCACAATTTTTTGGAAAAATGGGTAGTATGGTTCATATTCTTCACAGTGAAAGTAATTTCCCTTTAAACTTTGGCTCGGAAAGTAAAAAATCGTGATTTTTCCTTAAAAACTCTACTTTCTCAATACGCGCCCCACTAAATGAGCTGTCTGATTTACCACTGATGAAGAGGTACATTTTTAAAAACGTTGAAATTTTTATCAGAAAGACTTTTAATGGCAAAAAACGGTATGGTAGGGTTCAGGAAGAATAAGAGCTCATTGTGTGCATAGGAATATCTTTATTTTATGCCAGCAAAATGAATTATTTTCAATTTTCGGCATTTTAGGACTAAAGTAGGCTCTAGGTCCAAAGTAGGAGCACTCACCCTATGTAACATAAATTGCAATTAAATGCTGGATTTCGAATGTCTGGAAAAATAATTTATGATCCCGTTTCCATGGAAATTTTTGAAATAATTATTTAATCTCAATGTTCTATTTCTGGAGTCACAACGTATGATAACTTAAACATAAAAGAAATACATACAGCGAGCGAAATAAGAATAGTATCACAATGAGTCTTGCTTGTTAAAATATGAATGATTGAAAATCATTGAAATTTTCTTCTACAGTTTGTTTTAAACTGTTCAACGGATAAATCAAGCATAAGTTTTCTTTTTATGGATGAAGCAATTGGCTTTAAGACCCAAAAATATGAAAAAAGGGTGCAAAATAAGAATAGTGCCACTTATGTTTTTTTTCAATCATCTTAACCCTCATCCGCATTAGGGTGTCATTTTGACACCATTGCAAGTTTGAAGGCTTGTAACTTTTTTCAGAAGCTTCAAAATACAAAAATTTCTTCGGAGACCCTAAATAAATTCAAAAGTTCTTCAATATTGCATCTTTACTTTTTTTATGGACGAACCCTGGAAGCCTGGACAAAAAAAACTCCCTTTTCCGACTTTTGGTGTCATTTTGACACCACAACAGTAAAATCTATTTAAGTCGTTTGAATTATTATGAACTTCATATAAAACTTATATCAATAGAAACCTTGTAATGTCAGTAAAATATGTTTAGAACATTATATACAGCTAAAGTTACAAGTTTTCTCGTTATTCAGCATGAAAGAAAAAAAAATCTGAAAAAACATGCCTCACGAAAACTGCTGTAGTTCATATGTTACTCGTCCTAAAAAATATTTGCCTTATGCATATGAAAGCTGAAGTTAATGCCTACATCATGAAGACAAGAAATTTTTTTTTTAATTTTTTTTAATAAAATGGTCACAAAAAGTTCAAAAAAGTGGTCTAAAAACCCTACTTTTCATTCGATTGCTAGTAAATACTGTTTGAGCGATGGTAGAGTTTTGAAAAAAATATGACTACAAAATGTATAGAAATTCTAACATTTTGTTGTCTTTAGATTTTCGATGCAACAAAAATTGAATTTACTGGAATTTTTCAAAGTTCACTACTTTGCGCGATTTTTTACAAATTAAAATTTCATTTCTTTTTGTGGTCCATCGTCAGGTTGTACCCGGATTATCAGTGCTTTTACTTTGTTTGGACCAACCAAGAGTATATTCATTGGAAAGCACATTTAATCTTCATTCTAGTGAGGTGCTGCAATTCACGCTGTGAGATTTCACAAAAATATGAAAATTATAAACGTAAAATCATTCCTGAATTTCTAGAACTACAAGCAGCCGTCCAGCAAAACGTGTTTGTTTGCTCTCCGAGTAGGTACGGTGGGTGGTGATTCGGGCAGAGAGCGAAGCCGACAAACGAAATAATGATGCGTGTCGTACATTTCTTGGTTGAAAATATTCTATTGAGAGTAGTTTGCATTTGCTATTCACGACACGCATCATTATTTCGTCTTTCGGCTTCGCTCTCTGCCCGAATCACCACCCACCGTACCTACTCGGAGAGCAAACAAACACGTTTTGCTGGACGGCTGCTTGTAGTTCTAGAAATTCAGGAATGATTTTACGTTTATAATTTTCATATTTTTGTGATATCTCACAGCGTGATTTGTTGCACCGCACTAGAATGAAGATTAAATGTGCTTTCCAATGAATATACTCTTGGTTGGTCCAAACAAAGTAAAAGCACTGATAATCCGGGTACAACCTGACGGTGGACCACAAAAACAGATGAAATTTCAATTTGTAAAAAAATCGCGCAAAGTAGTGAACTTTGAAAAATTCCAGTAAATTCAATTTTTGTTGCATCAAAAATCTAAAGACAGCAAAATGTTGGAATTTTAATGCATCTTGTAGTCATATTTTTTTCAAAACTCTACCATCGCTCAAACAGTATTTACTAGCAATCGAATGAAAAGTAGGTTTTTTAGACCACTTTTTTGAACTTTTTGTGACCATTTCATTAAAAAAAATTAAAAAAAAAATTTCTTGTCTTCATGATGTAGGCATTAACTTCAGCTTTCATATGCATAAGGCAAATATATTTTTGAACGTGTAACATATGAACTACAGCAGTTTTCGTGAGGCATGTTTTTTAGGATTTTTTTTCTTTCATGCTGAATAACGAGAAAACTTGTAACTTTAGCTATATATAATGTTCTAAACATATTTCACTGACATTACAAGGTTTCTTTTGATGTAAGTTTTGTTTAAATCGGTCTAATACGCCAAAAGTTATAACGATTTGAGCTTGTGGTGTCAAATTGACACCACAAGTGCTGATTAGGGTAATGAAATCTAATGCGGATGAGGGTTAATATTTACTTTATAAAAGTTATGCACTTCTACAAAGCAAATTTAAAGAAATAAGAAATGCTTCTACGATTTTTTTGAATAGATAACTGCATTTTTAGACGTTTTCTAGTATTCCAAAGGTTATAAAAGAGGTTTTTAAGAAATTTTCCTCCAGCGCTAAGTAATTTGACATTTGAGTTATAACACTTTATCAAACTGCCTAATTTTTTCATAAACACAACGTGAAATGATAAAACATAGATTCTATGTTGCATGATGGATCAGATTGGATATTATTGTGGTGTTATTGGTATAATTTGCAATTAATCGGAAGTTGAGATGAGCAAAAACTTCGGCGGTTGTATATTCTGGTGCTGATCTCCAAAAAAAAACTGTGTTGGAAAGTTAACAATTAATTATGGATATGGGCCTGAATAAACCCGGAAAGTCAATATTGAGTCTTGAATTGGTGTGAACTTCAAGATAGTGCTACCATCTACGACTTGAAACTGGAAAACTAGTATAAAATCAAAGATTTTGAATTTTCAACTGTTTTATCTAACTCAAAATTGACCCATAACGTTGTTAAATCATTTCACATTATGTAAATGAAAATATAAGGCAATTTGAAAACGCATTTTAACTCAAATGTCAAATTCCTAAGCACTGGAGGAAAATATTTTAAAACCTCTTTTAGAATTTTTGAAATCCTAGAAAACGTCTCAAAATTCAGCTACCGATAAAAAAGTTCTAAAAAGTATTTTTTATTTCTTTAAATTTACCTTGAAGAAATGCATAACTTTTATAAAGTGAATTTTAAGATGATTTTTGTAGAAAAACATAAGTGGTACTATTCTTATTTTGCACTCTTTTTCATATTTTGCTTCATCCAAAAAAGTAAACTTATGCTTGATATATCCGTTAAACAATTTAAAACAAACTGTAGAAGAAAAATTTGATGAATTTCAATCATTCATATCTTTTTTCGCTCACTGTATAAAAACTAGGAAAAAAATTTAAAATAACGATGCCCAACCATGTGCTTCAAATAAATCAACGATTGTTCCGAGCAACTAAAAACTGTCTAAAATTAAGAAATTCGGAAAATAGAAAATATATAAGAATTCACAAAATGTAAAAAAAAATAGAGAGGAAAATCTCAAAACTAACAAAACTGTTAAAACTGATAGATAATAATGATGAAATTGGAGAAAAAAATGGCCAAAATGATTTTTGTCATTTTTGTAATTTTTGTCATTTTTGTCATTTTTGTCATTTTTGTCATTTTTGTCATTTTTGTCATTTTTGTCATTTTTGTCATTTTTGTCATTTTTGTCATTTTTGTCATTTTTGTCATTTTTGTCATTTTTGTCATTTTTGTCATTTTTGTCATTTTTGTCATTTTTGTCATTTTCGTCATTTTTGTCATCTTTGTCATCTTTGTCATTTTTGTCATTTTTGTCATTTTTGTCATTTTTGTCATTTTTGTCATTTTTGTCATTTTTGTCATTTTTGTCATTTTTGTCATTTTTGTCATTTTTGTCATTTTTGTCATTTTTGTCATTTTTGTCATTTTTGTAATTTTTGTAATTTTTGTAATTTTTGTAATTTTTGTAATTTTTGTAATTTTTGTAATTTTTGTAATTTTTGTCATTTTTGTCATTTTTGTCATTTTTGTCATTTTTGTCATTTTTGTCATTTTTGTCATTTTTGTCATTTTTGTCATTTTTGTCATTTTTGTCATTTTTGTCATTTTTGTCATTTTTGTCATTTTTGTCATTTTTGCCATTTTTGTCATTTTTGTCATTTTTGTCATTTTTGTCATTTTTGTCATTTTTGTCATTTTTGTCATTTTTGTCATTTTTGTCATTTTTGTCATTTTTGTCATTTTTGTCATTTTTGTCATTTTTGTCATTTTTGTCATTTTTGTCATTTTTGTCATTTTTGTCATTTTTGTCATTTTTGTCATTTTTGTCATTTTTGTCATTTTTGTCATTTTTGTCATTTTTGTCATTTTTGTCATTTTTGTCATTTTTGTCATTTTTGTCATTTTTGTCATTTTTGTCATTTTTGTCATTTTTGTCATTTTTGTCATTTTTGTCATTTTTGTCATTTTTGTCATTTTTGTCATTTTTGTCATTTTTGTCATTTTTGTCATTTTTGTCATTTTTGTCATTTTTGTCATTTTTGTCATTTTTGTCATTTTTGTCATTTTTGTCATTTTTGTCATTTTTGTCATTTTTGTCATTTTTGTCATTTTTGTCATTTTTGTCATTTTTGTCATTTTTGTCATTTTTGTCATTTTTGTCATTTTTGTCATTTTTGTCATTTTTGTCATTTTTGTCATTTTTGTCATTTTTGTCATTTTTGTCATTTTTGTCATTTTTGTCATTTTTGTCATTTTTGTCATTTTTGTCATTTTTGTCATTTTTGTCATTTTTGTCATTTTTGTCATTTTTGTCATTTTTGTCATTTTTGTCATTTTTGTCATTTTTGTCATTTTTGTCATTTTTGTCATTTTTGTCATTTTTGTCATTTTTGTCATTTTTGTCATTTTTGTCATTTTTGTCATTTTTGTCATTTTTGTCATTTTTGTCATTTTTGTCATTTTTGTCATTTTTGTCATTTTTGTCATTTTTGTCATTTTTGTCATTTTTGTCATTTTTGTCATTTTTGTCATTTTTGTCATTTTTGTCATTTTTGTCATTTTTGTCATTTTTGTCATTTTTGTCATTTTTGTCATTTTTGTCATTTTTGTCATTTTTGTCATTTTTGTCATTTTTGTCATTTTTGTCATTTTTGTCATTTTTGTCATTTTTGTCATTTTTGTCATTTTTGTCATTTTTGTCATTTTTGTCATTTTTGTCATTTTTGTCATTTTTGTCATTTTTGTCATTTTTGTCATTTTTGTCATTTTTGTCATTTTTGTCATTTTTGTCATTTTTGTCATTTTTGTCATTTTTGTCATTTTTGTCATTTTTGTCATTTTTGTCATTTTTGTCATTTTTGTCATTTTTGTCATTTTTGTCATTTTTGTCATTTTTGTCATTTTTGTCATTTTTGTCATTTTTGTCATTTTTGTCATTTTTGTCATTTTTGTCATTTTTGTCATTTTTGTCATTTTTGTCATTTTTGTCATTTTTGTCATTTTTGTCATTTTTGTCATTTTTGTCATTTTTGTCATTTTTGTCATTTTTGTCATTTTTGTCATTTTTGTCATTTTTGTCATTTTTGTCATTTTTGTCATTTTTGTCATTTTTGTCATTTTTGTCATTTTTGTCATTTTTGTCATTTTTGTCATTTTTGTCATTTTTGTCATTTTTGTCATTTTTGTCATTTTTGTCATTTTTGTCATTTTTGTCATTTTTGTCATTTTTGTCATTTTTGTCATTTTTGTCATTTTTGTCATTTTTGTCATTTTTGTCATTTTTGTCATTTTTGTCATTTTTGTCATTTTTGTCATTTTTGTCATTTTTGTCATTTTTGTCATTTTTGTCATTTTTGTCATTTTTGTCATTTTTGTCATTTTTGTCATTTTTGTCATTTTTGTCATTTTTGTCATTTTTGTCATTTTTGTCATTTTTGTCATTTTTGTCATTTTTGTCATTTTTGTCATTTTTGTCATTTTTGTCATTTTTTCATTTCAAAATCGTCATGCAATCATTTCTATTTTCTATCAGCACTGTTTTTGTGATTCGTTCGAGGTATAACTGTGTATTTGGAAAGTGAAAAAAATTTATTTTAAAACTTTGTGCATTGTTTCGTTAAATGTTACAAGATTGTAAATATACAGGTTTTAAAACTGTGATCTACGGTTTCGTAGGTCGCGATTTAATATTACTCCTTAGAGAAAAATAACATACGTTTTCACTTCTTTTTTTCCCTAGTCAGAAGAATTATTTTAATGATATTGAAATGAAAAAAAACATTAAAATTAATGGCTTTTTTGTAAAGAATAAAGTATAAATTTTTAGTCCTCAACAATTTGACTAAATAATAATACATATAATGAATAAAAAAAAATTGTAATATGAAATTCATATATTTTAAAAATGGTGAAGGCTTCACCTTTTGAGATAGCTAAAAGTGAAGAAATCAATCTTTTACATAGCTAATTTATACTTATAACTTAAAAAATATAATGAAACTATTACTTTAGTTTCATTTCAAAAACTGGATTTTGGATCCTCTTCATTCAAATAATATTGTCAAAATCTTAAAATAGGGAAAATACATATTTGTATATTTTGTTAAAATAAAAAAAACACGGTAATTTTTGAAAAACTTCCAAAAAATATCCACCATCTCTTACAATTTTCAACAAGATAGAGAAAAATTTCCTGTATCCAAAGAACTTTTATGAAAAATAAAACCCCATCTTGAAAAGTCTTGAACAATTGATAAGAATACGTTTTGCTGTTCGAAATACCTCTGCCCTCTATCGGTCTACCGTAAAGCAGTTTTGAGTCAAACATTTTCGAGTTTTAATGTGTTGAAACTCGTTCAAAGGTGAACATGCGTCACGAAAATTTCACAAATGATTGATTTTTTCTCTCCAATTTATGGCAAAATGTGTCCTGTAAATAGTCATAAAAGTACCAGCCAACACCGGGTATCTGGAACCAACTTTAAAAGGTAAGATAGTTTATCTGAAGAAGCAAATCCATGATTTTCCGTGCAGTAATCAATCCTGAAGTGGGTATTTTTCAAACACATCACCCGGATTACTGTAATCAACTCCTTATGGATTTCATGGCGTCATCAAGGCGTAAGGATATCACCATCATCCCCCCTTTCTTCGGGAGTTTCCTTGCAACAGTAGGAATCGAGACGACACGACCGTTTTGGCCGCAACCGCAATCCGGTAATCAGGTGGATCTCTTTGACGATTTTCCACCCCACTTCAACGTTGGGGAAGCGAACATTCGTTCCCGTAACTAGATGTTTCTTCCCTCCATATGTGCACACCGGCTTGCTGGAAAACGATAAAAACCTGTAGGATATCTTTTCCGTTCCGCTGCGGTTAGCTTTCTACCGTCAGCTTTTGGAAGCAGCATCGGCGGAAGAGCCAAGGATTCGATAGCTTTTAGACTTCCGGCCCACCTGCCAGTCAGTTTGAAGCTTCCTTTCACTTCGAGGTTGCCCTATCGCATGTCTGATTTCCGTTTTATTTTTATAGGTTTTTCATTTGGTTGCAAAATTCCTATTCACACAGACACAGCCAAACACAAATATCAGCAACGAAAATGCTTCGATCAACTGATGGCTGATATCGCCCATCAGGCATCGTCATCATCAACATCCGCCCCTTTCTTCAATCTTCGTCCGTCGATATCCTCTTGTCGGTTCGTTGTTTTCCATAAGGGGAACAGTTTTATAAATTATTGAATAAAAAGGATTCCGGTTGGTACTTTTTAGGGGCTTCCGCTTGGAATTTATATATTTTTCTTCTGCTGCTTCTTCTGAATTGCTGGTACAGAAAACGTTCCGTTCGATGAAAGATTACGACAGTGAACATCACATCTATGATCCGTACCGGCTTCCGGCGATTCATTCATCCTTCAGCATTAGTGCTTCATCCTTTTTTTACCTTTCTTTCAGAAAGGTATAGTTATCGGTCGATTTTGGAGATCATTAATTATGGGTCTTAGATATACCTTTATAGGTACCTATCGAATCAGCTCGTCGAGTTCAGACGATGTCTGTGTATTTGTGTGTATTGGTGTGATTTTTTGTAAACTTATTTTGCACGTTTTTGCGAAACTGGGCAGTACAATAAAAATGATTTTTAGCTTAAAAAATTTGATTTTTTTCCTTCTTCGTCCTATAAAAGAAAGAAAAAAAAAACAAAATAGTTTGAAAATTAAATTTTCATAGTAATTATCATCAAATCATCACTCCAAAAAACGTGTCAATTTGGCTTGCTTGCCACAACCAGCAATCACTAATCAAGATCATCGAAAACATGGCGCGAAAAGCGCTGAGTACGGATTTACTCCGTGTAATTCCCCTTAAGGAAAACAGAGGGCGCCACCGATCGAACGTCATGCATGATTTTATTGACAAATATATGTCAGTTAAACAAGAATGTCTTTATAACAATTCTATCATTTGAAAAAGTTAATTTTTAATGTTTACCAGTCTACCTTTAGGAAGAACCGGATCCAAAAATTAATTCTGGGTTAGAAAGCCTAAATAAGTTGCACTTAGGGGTACAACCCCGAAGTCGAATAAATCAAGCCTAAGGACTAGACCCTCACATCGCATATTTCTATAGTGATTGCAAGTCCCACCCTGCGCCCAACCAAAGATTCTCAAGCACAAATTTCTCTGAGAAGGGGAAAACGACACGAGAACACGGGGACGCGGACGATGCCTGCACACCATCTCATCTTCGCTCTCACGTGCGTTCGTACTCAGGAAGCTTTTTTCTAAGCACAAACGACAGGAGAGAATTTCGCCCGTGGAAGCAAATTGAATCCAATAAGACAAATTTTCTCGAGCTTTAAGCTCTCGGGCTAGTTTGTTGTTCCCTTTTCTCTTTTTCTCTTGAGAAGCTTTTCGTTCGCATTGAGAAACCTGTGCAATTGTAGCGTTGTTGTTGTTGGGGTTGGTGTCTAGAAAAGACGATGACGAATTGCTGAAGCCAATGGAAGATAACAACCAAACAGTAGCGCCACCAAATCCTCCATAGTAAAGTTTAAATTATTTGGGATTTTTTTTGGAACATGCATATAATGCTAATAAGCTACTAATAATAAAGACAAAATTGAAGAAATAGAGAAAAACTGTACGAATTAACCATTTAGGCCAGGTTGACCAAATACAAAATTGACGAATTTGACAATATTGACAAGATTGACAAAATTTTTAAAAATTGCGAAAGTAGACAAAACTGACAAAATTGTTAAAATTGACAAATCTCAAAAAATTGACAAAAATGACAAAATTGACAAAATTCACAAAATTGGCAGAATTGAGAAAATTGAAAAGATTGCAAAATTGAAAAGATAGACAAAATTGAAAAAACTGACAAAATTGACAGAATTTACTTGATTGACAAAATTGACAAAACTGACCAAATTGACAGAATTTACAAAAATGACAAAACCGACAAAATTTACAAGATTGACAAAGTTGACAAAATAAACAAAATTTATAAAATTCAAAAAATAACAAATAAATGACAAAATTGCCAAATTAACAAAAATAACAAAATTGACAAATTTTACAAAATTGAAAAAACTGAAAAATTTGACAGGAATGACAAAATAGACAAGGATGACAAAAATGATAAAATTGACTCAATTGACCAACTTGACAAAACTAACAAAATTGACAAAACTGACAAAATCGACGATATCGACAAGATGGACAAAATTTAAAAATTGCAAAGGTCGACAAAACTGACAAAATTTTAAAAATTGACAAAACTGAAAAAATTGACAAAATTCACAAAATTGACAAAATTGAAAAAAATTGACAAAATTCACCAAATTGGCAGAATTGTGCAAATTGAAGAGATTGACAAAACTCCTAAAAACTGACAAAATTGACAAAATTTATTTGATTGACAAAATTTACAAAACTGATCAAATTGACAAAATTGACGAAACTGACAAAAATGACAAAACCAACAAAATTGACAAGATTGACAAAGTTGACAAAATGAACAAAATTTAAAAAATAAAAAAAATAATGAATAATAGACAAAATTTCCAAATTAACAAAAATGACAAAATTGACAAAACTGAGAAATTTGACAAGAATGACAAAATAGACAAGGTTGACAAAATTGGCAAAATGCACAAAATTTACAAAATTCAAAAAAAAAAAATAATTGAATAAAAAATATTAACAAAAATGACAAAATCGACAAAATTCACAGAATTGCCAAACTGAGAATTCAAACCAGAATGACAAAATAGACAAGGTTGACAAAAATGACCGAAAAGCTCAAATTGACTATAAAAAAATCGACAAAACCGAAAAAAATCGAAAAATAGACAAAATTGAAAAAAAATAAACATAACTGACCAAATTGACCAGATTGCCAAATTTGAAAAAATTGACAAAATCGGCAAAATTCACAAAATTCGTAAAATTTACAAAATTAACAAAACTGAAAAAATTGGCAGAATTGAATGACAAAATTGAAAGAATTGACAAAGTCTACAAAATTGACAATGCTGACCGAATTGACAAAACTGACGAAATTGACAAAAATGACAAAATTGACAAACATGACAAAATTGACAAAATCGACAAAATTCACAAAATAGACAAAACTTACAAAATTTAAAGAATAGATAAAACTAACAAAATTAACAAGATCGACAAAATTTTAAAAGTTTGACAAAATTAACAAAACGGACAAGATTGACAAAATGGACAAGATCGACAAAATTAAACAAATATGACAAACTCGAAAAACAAAATCACAAAATTTACATAATTGATATATTTGACAAAACTGAAAAATCTGACAGAATTGACAAAACTAACAAAATTTACTAGATTGACAAATATGACAAAATTGACAAAGTTGACAAAATTGACAAAATTGACAAAACAAAATTGACAAGATTGACAAACTGATTAAATTGTCAAAACTGACGGAATTGGGGGCCGTTCACATACCAAAAATGACAAATTGACAAGAATGACAAAATTGATAAACTTGGAAAAAATGACAAAATTAACAAAACTGACTCATTCGAAGAAATTGATGAAATTTCCATAATTGACAAAATTGACAAGAAAAAAAACTGACAAAATCGAAAAAAAACAAAAAATAGACAAAATTGAAAAAACAGACAAAATTGGAAAAAAAAACCAAAACTTACAAAATTGCCAAATTTTAAAAAGTTGACAAAGTCGACCAAATTTGCATAATTCATAAAACACAATTAAATAGAAAATAAATTAAACTTACAAAATTTTAAAACTCTGACAAAATTGACAAAACGGACAAGATTGACAAAATTTACAAAATTCATAAAACTAAACAAAAATCACAAAATCGACAAAATTCGCTAAATTTACAGAATTGACATATCTGACAAAACTGACAAATATGACAGAATTGACAAAATTGACCAGATTGATAGATTTGACAAAACTAACAAAATTTACAAGATTGACAAGAATGACCAAATTTTCCAAATTGACAAAATTGACAAGATTGACAAAACTGATAAACTTGTCAAAATCGACGAAGTTGACGAGATTGACAAAACTGTGAAAATTTACAAGATTGACAAACTAACAAAAATGACTAAATTTATATAACCGACAAAATCGACAAAATTTAAAAAAACAAGTCATAAAATTGAAAGAAAATTACAATACTGAAGAGAAACGGTAATATATGACGAAATGAACAGCCAAATAGGCCATTCTTTGAGTAATGTAGAGTAGAGAAAATCAATCATGGTTTGATGACCAGTCCAGCCAACGACAAAACCGAAAACCAAAACCATTTTGAAACGTACGGAATAAATACGGAAGTTACATTTCCAAATTCTATTTCGTAATGATTTAATTTAATTTATTTTATTAGAGAGGCTTGCTTGGTAGATTCGCCTCTAAGTATTGCGTAATGCTGAAAGCATAGGGCCTTAACTCTCACATCGTAGTATTTCTATAGTGATTGAAAGTCTCATCCTTCGCCAAACGATAGATTCTCAAGCACAAATTTCTCTGAGAAAGGGAAAACGACATGGGGACGCGGACGATGTATGCACATTAGACCGCTGCAAAAAATGACTTTTTACTCCCATATGTTTTTTCGATGCCTTTTGGGCCTCCAAGCATCAGTGCAAAATTTGAGATGATTTGGTCGATTCCTGAATTAGCGCAACGCGTTTCAATTTTGTATGGAAATTTGTATGGAAGAAGAAATTTCTGCACATTAAATCGTCTAGAAAAGTCAAACAAGCTTGAAATGAAGTCGGTCTTTAATTTTTGGTTTTGACTATTCTTAAGCTTTATTTTTTGCTAACATGACCAGCAGCTAAACATTTCATGAAAAAAGTTATAAACATTTCAAAATAAAAAAACTGAATCTATTGAAAAATATTCAAAAAGGGCAGACTTTGCTTGCTAGAGCTTTTAATAATTTCAAGAAATGTTTTTGCAAAGGTTATATAAATCAATAAAAATTCTGGCAATGCAAAGCAGTTTTTTGAGAATTTTTATTCTCATGCTATAGTTACACAGCTTTCAATTAAGCAGTCAAAACGGCTTAAATTAAATTAATTAATTTTGAAAAATAAAATTTGTATAACATTGAATATCTTTTCTGAGGTACAAGTTAGGTTTGTTCTTTGTTCACATGAATTGTATTGCAAGAATCAAGCAATATTTTTCATCCAAAGTTATATTTTTAGGAACTTTCAGTACATCTCTGGCGATTTTTTAATGAAAATTTTTGTCCTCCCATACAAATTTCCATACAATATTAAAAATTGTTTCGCTAATTCAGGACTGGATGGATCGCTTCCAAAAATTTTATTGCTATTTCTGGCAGCAAAAACAACCAAAAAATTTATGGGAGGTGTAAAAATTTAAGAATTTAAAATTTTCATACAAAGCTTGCAGCGGTCTAATGCACATCCTCTCATCTTCTCACGTGCCGTTCGTGCTCAGGAAGCTTTTTTCTAAGCACAAACGACAGGAGAGAATTTCGCCCGTGGAAGCAAATTGAATCCAATAAGACAAATTTTCTCGAGCTTTAAGCTCTCGGGCTAGTTTGTTGTTCCCTTTTCTCTTTTTCTCTTGAGAAGCTTTTCGTTCGCATTGAGAAACCTGTGCAATTGTAGCGTTGTTGTTGTTGGGGTTGGTGTCTAGAAAAGACGATGACGAATTTCTTAAGCCAATGGAAGATAACAACCAAACAGTAGCGCCACCAAATCCTCCATAGTAAAGCTGAAAGCATTTGGGAATTTTTGTTTTGATTATGCATATAGATCCTAGATCCGAATTAATCATTTGATGACCAAAAAACAAAAATTGACAAAATAAACAAAATCGACAAAATTGACAAAATCCACAAAATTCACAAAATTGACAAAACTTACAAAATTGACCAAATTGACAAAATTGAAATAACGGACAAAATCGAAAAAAAAATCACAAAATTTGCAAAAATGACAAAATTGTCTGCATTGACCAAACGGACAAAACTTACAAGATTGACAAAAAAAAAAAAAACAAAATTGACAAAAGTGACAAAAGTGACAAAACTGAAAAAATAAAAACTCCATTTAATACACTTAACAGTCGATTCTAGCCTTTCTTACAGTCTATAAATTATATTTGGACACACATGACACAAAATAATAACTATATGATAGATTTATAAATTCTGAGTAATGATTGAAGTGTTTCGAACGAATTAATTTGAATGAATTTAAAAAATTAAGATTCAAAATTTTTTATAGGATAAAAGTATTTTGAAATAATTATAATTTTCACATAAAGAATAACATAATTGTAAACCAATTGAATATTTTTGAATGATTGAATTCTGGAATATCTTGTACGATCCCGTTTCTATGACATTCTAATATTTGAAATAATTCATAGGAAACCAGCATTTGCAACGGTAAGTGGAACCGAAGGTTGTAAAAACTTATGCTCGTAAATATTTAATATATTTGTCTTATAAAATTATCAATATCTACAAGATGAGTTGATCCTAGTATCACATTACTTTTTTTCGATAAGATTATATTTCCCCTATCCAGTATGACTACAGATCGGTATCAATTTTAGGAAAGGGCGAATGCTGTTTCGAGAAAATTGCGTTTAAAGTTTGACAGTTCCATAAGCTATAGGTCTAATAATGTACTTTTCACCCAGCTAATAACTCTATTTGTTTGCATTTGGCGCATACGCTCTTTGGAAAAATCGAACGAGATGTTAAAAATAAATGGAAAAACACGTTGCATATTCAAAGGCGGTTTTCTCTTCACACCACGAGCCTTTAGCAACGCTTGTGTGTATATTTATTTCGCCTTTAGTTATGCATGTAAACAGATACTTAAGGACCGTTCTAAAACAGGTAATTGAATTTGAATATGAATTTAATAGACCAAGTTTATTCAACTATTACAAGATTGACAACATTTTTTTTTTTCAAAAATAAATAAATTTCCATTTATTTATTTTTGAAAAAGAAAAAATGATCAAAGCGACATAATCGACAAAAATTAAAATTATACTCTTCATTTTTAGACCTCTTCTAATTTATAGATATAAGATCATAATGTCATAGAAACGGACTCATACAAGATATTCCAGAATTCAATCATTCAAAAATGTTCAATTAGTTTACAATTATGTTTTTCTTCATGTAAAAATTATAATTATAACAAAAAACTGTTATCTTTTATAAAATTTTAAATTTTAATTTTTTAAATTCTTTAAGGATTTACTACGTTCGAAATAATTTAATCATTATTCAGAGTTTATAAATCTATCATTAATTTATTATTTTGTGTCATGTGTATCCAAATATAGTTTATAGACTGAAAGAAAGGCTACAATCCACTGTTAAGTGTATTAAATCGGGTTTTTTACATATCTTCGGTTAGAAATTTTATCCTTTCCAAGATGGTGAAATACAGTTTCAAATTGATTTATGTGATGTTATCATAATTTTAAGGAATTGTCGATTTTCTGCGTACAATATCTTCGTGTTTTAAATTTTCTTAACGAATTCTTAATTCATGCAGTGGAGGGTTAGGAGAACAAATTATATTTCTTATTCATCTTTTTGGGAGAAATGCAACACTAGGATTTAGTTTTCAATGAGAAAATTATGTTTCTAATAAATATCACACATATAAAAATTATGAAAAAGTACAGAGCTGTTGGATTCCTAAACCTACAGGAAACAATCTTAATAATTCTGAAACACACATTCTTCAATCAAAAAACCCGGGGAAAATATTCAACTGAACGAAAAATGCCTAGAACTTCCAACCGTAGATCGGAAACAAAAGCTAATGGAGCGCACTGCCGGAACATGGAATATCCATTCCGCGAATTTGATTTCGATTAAATAGTCAGAGCTGCCGAATTCCACAAATGCTTTCATGTTTTGTATCGAACAGTTTTATGCTAAATTTCCTTGCCGGGACAGGACGAAAACAATGTCAAACCAACACGATTTCAGCTCAAATTTTGAACATGTTTAGACAATAATTCATGGTGATATTCGCATTAAATTAAAAAAAAATAATTTTCTTATGTATCATTTGTTGTCATGTTTGTTGCGTAATCGTGAGCAATCGTTCAAATTGAATAATTTGAGATTACTGGTGTAATCAATTGGAAGCTGAGTTTTTGTCAACAATCTTGAAAAGCATAACAAAAACAAACAGTTTCAAGAAAACAAAAAGAAACTTGCTTCAATCATTCAAACCATCCCGGGAGCAACTTAAATGTGTTTCACATTCAGTTCCAGGTCCCGGAAAACTTTTGGACACTTTGACAGCACACTTTCTAAAAAACAGAACCAAAAAACACACACAGGTCCCTATCACACGTCACAATTTTCCTCGCGAGCATTCGAAGCTTGTTGTTTAGTTCCTTCCGAAAGCAATGCGAGAATGTGTGGGTATGTCATCTTTGGCAATGGCAATTTTCCACTTCCGGCAAAAGTTTGCGTATTATTATTAGTGGCAGAGTTGAAAGTTCCCGATGTTGTTTTTGCTCCGAACGGGATTCGTGGGAGTGTTTTTCTTTTGCCATTTACTACTTCCAGGGAGCAAAACTTTTGGGCCGCCTAGCGGAGAATCCTAGCTGTTGTCTTTCTATTTGGCATCTGAAATGGATTGAAACCCGAAGCGGAGGAGATGTCATTGGCCTCTAGCCATTAGGCGTCGTAGTCTTCGGAATCATTTCTGGTGGGAAAACTTTTTAATCAAAACTGACGGTTTTCCTCTTTGGCGTCTTCCTTCTTTTTGGGTAGATGCGAAATTGACATTTCGAAGGCAATAAAAAAGAAATTTAAACTTTAAAAACAGATATGAATTTTTTGGAGAATACTTCAGTTGAAATATAAATTCGATTCCTTTTCAATTTTCTTATTTCAAAAAATTTCTTTTTTTTCTAACCAACTGACAAAAGAGGCTTCATAAAAATAATACAAAAATAAAAACAAAATCATTTAGAAACACAATCAAAGCAAAAGTGCAAAAACATAAAAACAGAATTATTTATGAGTGATCGCACACAAATATGACAGAGAGAAAATAAAAATATGAAACGAAAATAAAACAAATATGACAGAACTGACAATACCAAAAAGAACACAAAAAATGTGACAAAAATGACAAAACTGACAAAAATGACAAAAATGACACAAATGACAAAAATGACAAAAATGACAAAAATGGCAAAAATGACAAAAATGACAAAAATGACAAAAATGACAAAAATGACATAAATGACAAAAATGACAAAAATGACAAAAATGACAAAAATGACAAAAATGACAAAAATGACAAAAATGACAAAAATGACAAAAATGACAAAAATGACAAAAATGACAAAAATGACAAAAATGACAAAAATGACAAAAATGACAAAAATGACAAAAATGACAAAAATGACAAAAATGACAAAAATGACAAAAATGACAAAAATGACAAAAATGACAAAAATGACAAAAATGACAAAAATGACAAAAATGACAAAAATGACAAAAATGACAAAAATGACAAAAATGACAAAAATGACAAAAATGACAAAAATGACAAAAATGACAAAAATGACAAAAATGACAAAAATGACAAAAATGACAAAAATGACAAAAATGACAAAAATGACAAAAATGACAAAAATGACAAAAATGACAAAAATGACCAAAAATGACAAAAATGACAAAAATGACAAAAATGACAAAAATGACAAAAATGACAAAAATGACAAAAATGACAAAAATGACAAAAATGACAAAAATGACAAAAATGACAAAAATGACAAAAATGACAAAAATGACAAAAATGACAAAAATGACAAAAATGACAAAAATGACAAAAATGACAAAAATGACAAAAATGACAAAAATGACAAAAATGACAAAAATGACAAAAATGACAAAAATGACAAAAATGACAAAAATGACAAAAATGACAAAAATGACAAAAATGACAAAAATGACAAAAATGACAAAAATGACAAAAATGACAAAAATGACAAAAATGACAAAAATGACAAAAATGACAAAAATGACAAAAATGACAAAAATGACAAAAATGACAAAAATTGCAAAAATGACTAAAATGACAAAAATGACAAAAATGACATAAATTTCAAAAAATGACAAAAACGCCAAAAATGACAAAAATGACAAAAATGACAAAAATGACAAAAATGACAAAAATGACAAAAATGACAAAAATGACAAAAATGACAAAAATGACAAAAATGACAAAAATGACAAAAATGACAAAAATGACAAAAATGACAAAAATGACAAAAATGACAAAAATGACAAAAATGACAAAAATGACAAAAATGACAAAAATGACAAAAATGACAAAAATGACAAAAATGACAAAAATGACAAAAATGACAAAAATGACAAAAATGACAAAAATGACAAAAATGACAAAAATGACAAAAATGACAAAAATGACAAAAATGACAAAAATGACAAAAATGACAAAAATGACAAAAATGACAAAAATGACAAAAATGACAAAAATGACAAAAATGACAAAAATGACAAAAATGACAAAAATCACAAAAATGACAAAAATGACAAAAATGACAAAAATGACAAAAATGACAAAAATGACAAAAATGACAAAAATGACAAAAATGACAAAAATGACAAAAATGACAAAAATGACAAAAATGACAAAAATGACAAAAATGACAAAAATGACAAAAATGACAAAAATGACAAAAATGACAAAAATGACAAAAATGACAAAAATGACAAAAATGATAAAAATGACAAAAATGACAAAAATGACAAAAATGACAAAAATGACAAAAATGACAAAAATGACAAAAATGACAAAAATGACAAAAATGACAAAAATGACAAAAATGACAAAAATGACAAAAATGACAAAAATGACAAAAATGACAAAAATGACAAAAATGACAAAAATGACAAAAATGACAAAAATGACAAAAATGACAAAAATGACAAAAATGACAAAAATGACAAAAATGACAAAAATGACAAAAATGACAAAAATGACAAAAATGACAAAAATGACAAAAATGACAAAAATGACAAAAATGACAAAAATGACAAAAATGACAAAAATGACAAAAATGACAAAAATGACAAAAATGACAAAAATGACAAAAATGACAAAAATGACAAAAATGACAAAAATGACAAAAATGACAAAAATGACAAAAATGACAAAAATGAAAAAAATGAAAAAAATGACAAAAATGACAAAAATGACAAAAATGACAAAAATGACAAAAATGACAAAAATGACAAAAATGACAAAAATGACAAAAATGACAAAAATGACAAAAATGACAAAAATGACAAAAATGACAAAAATGACAAAAATGACAAAAATGACAAAAATGACAAAAATGACAAAAATGACAAAAATGACAAAAATGACAAAAATGACAAAAATGACAAAAATGACAAAAATGACAAAAATGACAAAAATGACAAAAATGACAAAAATGACAAAAATGACAAAAATGACAAAAATGACAAAAATGACAAAAATGACAAAAATGACAAAAATGACAAAAATGACAAAAATGACAAAAATGACAAAAATGACAAAAATGACAAAAATGACAAAAATGACAAAAATGACAAAAATGACAAAAATGACAAAAATGACAAAAATGACAAAAATGACAAAAATGACAAAAATGACAAAAATGACAAAAATGACAAAAATGACAAAAATGACAAAAATGACAAAAATGACAAAAATGACAAAAATGATAAAAATGACAAAAATGACAAAAATGACAAAAATGACAAAAATGACAAAAATGACAAAAATGACAAAAATGACAAAAATGACAAAAATGACAAAAATGACAAAAATTACAAAATTACAAAAATGACAAAAATGACAAAAGTGTAAGTTAATTTTTGTTGGGTACCTACTTTTTAGTAAGATTGAACTTTTGGCTGGGCAGGCTTTCAACGCTTGTCCATACTTCAAACGGCATGGTCTGGCTCCATATTTCTCGACCAATGCGGAAATAAACCAATAAAAATGAAAAGCTCAGCCCGCGCCATTTGCAATATTCATGGGTAGGTTGTTGAAAGGTTTTCCCCAGCCAGGGTTCTTCCATTGGCAAGTGATGAGAATTACTTGAGCAAAAGGATACGGATTGGGCCCCTTGGACCATCTATCGCAGATCGGTGTGATGCTTCGCTGAAAACCACAATTGAAACGCGCACGTGGGCTACCTCTAACAGGTATCTACCATCTGCTGGAAACTGGAACGGATTGGTTAAGTTGGGTTGGGAGAGAGATAAAAAAAAAGATCTGTCAAAAGGGCGATTCTGGGACGTCGAGGATGTTAACCGGCCAAAGTGAGGAACCAGTGAGGAGAAAAGGAGATAGCATGGAAATATTCAATTTTGCGCCGTTCTGCACCGGGCTATGCGATGATGTCGGGGAGGGCTGTGGTTGATTGAATGGTTGCCAAAATGTTGAATTATGTATCGCTGGGAAAATGTACTCATGCTCGCGTCGGACCTGTTGGGCGCTTCTATCGGTTCGAGGGACCCTTTTCTGGTCTTCCGTTTCCGTTTGTGTTGTCTGATCATCACATTGGGCTAAGAGAGGAAATCTGCGATTCCTATGCTGGTTGATGCGGAGTCGAAGTCTGAGGGGGTAATGATGATGTTGGTGATTTTCATGTTTGATGGTGCCTCGTTTGCCACACCAGCTGTTGATTGGTTATGCCCCGGTGAAAAGCTCATTCAGCACATATTGCCGATTCACGACAGCAGCGGGCAAGAAATGGATGAAAAAAAAACAACCACCACCAATGCTGCTTCTGTGCTGGCTGTTTGCTGGCTTGAAAGGGATTGCGAATAAAAAATACATGAATTGAATTAAATTCGATGCCGTACGGGATGTGTAGTGAATGCCACGTCAGCTAAAGCACAAAGCCCTCCCTCTTCCCGAAAGCTCAGTTGCCCGCCCACCCATTCAGGGGCTGTCCGATAGAATTTTCGATGAAAGCTGTTGCTTTGAACCGAAGCTCTCCGTCAGGGGAATGATTAATATAATTTGGACCTTTTGTTCTCGATTGTAAATTAGGAACAGCTCTGATCTGTGTTTGGAATTTGTGGTTTAATGAGATGTAAAGCCAGATAAAAATTTCACTTTGATGACACCCGTCATCTAAGCTTTGCAAGAATATCTTCACCGACATCAGTGGTTTCAAAATTGAACGTTCTCTGATGAGATGACATTTCCAATATGAATGCATTCGTATATGAGGTTGAGAAGAAACCTAAACAATATCATATCTTAAGTCCTGCCCCAAATAAATATTCCAAAATTTTAGAATGACTTTGTCATTTTTGTCATTTTTGTCATTTTTGTCATTTTTGTCATTTTTGTCATTTTTGTATTTTTTGTAATTTTTGTAATTTTTGTAATTTTTGTCAATTTTGTAATTTTTGTAATTTTTGTCATTTTTGTCATTTTTGTCATTTTTGTCATTTTTGTCATTTTTGTCATTTTTGTCATTTTTGTCATTTTTGTCATTTTTGTCATTTATGTCATTTTTGTCATTTTTGTCATTTTTGTCATTTTTGTCATTTTTGTCATTTTTGTCATTTTTGTCATTTTTGTCATTTTTGTCATTTTTGTCATTTTTGTCATTTTTGTCATTTTTGTCATTTTTGTCATTTTCGTCATTTTTGTCATTTTTGTCATTTTTGTCATTTTTGTCATTTTTGTCATTTTTGTCATTTTTGTCATTTTTGTCATTTTTGTCATTTTTGTCATTTTTGTCATTTTTGTCATTTTTGTCATTTTTGTCATTTTTGTCATTTTTGTCATTTTTGTCATTTTTGTCATTTTTGTCATTTTTGTCATTTTTGTCATTTTTGTCATTTTTGTCATTTTTGTCATTTTTGTCATTTTTGTCATTTTTGTCATTTTTGTCATTTTTGTCATTTTTGTCATTTTTGTCATTTTTGTCATTTTTGTCATTTTTGTCATTTTTGTCATTTTTGTCATTTTTGTCATTTTTGTCATTTTTGTCATTTTTGTCATTTTTGTCATTTTTGTCATTTTTGTCATTTTTGTCATTTTTGTCATTTTTGTCATTTTTGTCATTTTTGTCATTTTTGTCATTTTTGTCATTTTTGTCATTTTTGTCATTTTTGTCATTTTTGTCATTTTTGTCATTTTTGTCATTTTTGTCATTTTTGTCATTTTTGTCATTTTTGTCATTTTTGTCATTTTTGTCATTTTTGTCATTTTTGTCATTTTTGTCATTTTTGTCATTTTTGTCATTTTTGTCATTTTTGTCATTTTTGTCATTTTTGTCATTTTTGTCATTTTTGTCATTTTTGTCATTTTTGTCATTTTTGTCATTTTTGTCATTTTTGTCATTTTTGTCATTTTTGTCATTTTTGTCATTTTTGTCATTTTTGTCATTTTTGTCATTTTTGTCATTTTTGTCATTTTTGTCATTTTTGTCATTTTTGTCATTTTTGTCATTTTTGTCATTTTTGTCATTTTTGTCATTTTTGTCATTTTTGTCATTTTTGTCATTTTTGTCATTTTTGTCATTTTTGTCATTTTTGTCATTTTTGTCATTTTTGTCATTTTTGTCATTTTTGTCATTTTTGTCATTTTTGTCATTTTTGTCATTTTTGTCATTTTTGTCATTTTTGTCATTTTTGTAATTTTTGTCATTTTTGTCATTTTTGTCATTTTTGTCATTTTTGTAATTTTTGTAATTTTTGTAATTTTTGTCATTTTTGTCATTTTTGTCATTTTTGTCATTTTTGTCATTTTTGTAATTTTTGTCATTTTTGTCATTTGTGTCATTTTTGTCATTTTTGTCATTTTTGTCATTTTTAACTAAAGCCCATGCAAAACGCGAGTGATCGATTTCAAAATTAACTATTCAAAATCTGTGCGATATCCAGGCAAATTTTGGTATTCTTCAATAAAAACTGTTTAAATTATTTTTTCAATCGAAACACATCAGCCTGTTTTGAGTCATTTTTAGGCTTCCAAAAAAAAAATCCAGATTTATTGGATGAAATTTGCTATAAAATATTGATAGGGATGCAAAATACATAATTTTGATTACATAATTAAAATTTTTCTTTGATTTTGCATCCAGACTATTTGGCAATCTTAGTCTAAACTTATTGAAATTTGATATTCAGGACTAAGGACTGTTCTAAAAATTTCAATAAATTTCATCCATGCAATCAAAAGTTAAACACATTTCGAGTACGGTTCTTAAATAACTATCAACAAGTGAGAATATTTTTTAAACCCGAGGTACAATTGTGGACCTGGATTTCGAGGCTTAGGTTTCAGTTTTGAGTCGAAATTTCCACTCTTGAATCATTTTAATCGATCATAAAAGTTTGATAAAGAATTTAAAGAGTTTAGAGAAAAAACATTTTACTTGATATTTTTCACCTATCATGGGCAGTTTTAACCCCTAAAATTAACCTTCTTACAGAGTTCCTTTGGCCTTGATGAGTTATTGATTTCTTTTCAGGTTCAGATGAATTGATCTTCATTGAATTTTTCATCTCATGCAAAAAATATGTTTCCATTATCAAATGCGATCAATTTTGAATTAAAATATTCTTAAATTGTCACTTTAAAACTAACAGTAAACTGTAAAACTGTAAAAAAAAATTAAAACACAATTCGGGCAAACACTTTAAGATAATGTGCTGAACTAATACTTTGGAAGAATCCATATTGCTTGTTTGTTTCCTTACTTTACCTGTTTATGGTTTGAAGTTCTCGGAACGATACTTCAAATTTCAACAACTGCGCATCGTATCCCGTGACACGCACAGCCTCCGCAAATGTAGATGCAACCCGTGAGATTTCCCATCAGCCCTCGCTAGGATCGCTAGGATCGAATTTGACGAATTGGCAACGTGAATGGCAAAGCTCGCCTTCACTCAGTGACTCCCCGGGGTGTTGTTATGCTTAGAAAATACACATCGTTTCCCCACCCACCATGCGTGGAGGAAGGTATTCAAATTTTACCCATAAACGAACGCGAAAAAAAACGTTGACTTGACTTGCCTGGTTGTTGTGAGTGACATTGGGATTTTTTTTTTATTATCTGACAATTTGCGCCGGGGGTCTTCAGATTTTCCCCAAAATTGAAAATTTGGTTCATTTTTGCGACTTAAAAACACATGCATTTTTTCAGATTTCTAACATTTTTATTTTTTGAGTTAGCTTCGGTTAGATTTTTTTGTAAATAAAAAATAACCATTTTTCAAAGCTACATAACTCTATTGTTTCTCAACGGAAATTATAAAATAGCACATCAAAATGCATTGAAATTTTATCAGGTTTCCAAATAGAATAGTTGAAAAAAATTAAATAATGACCTTCAACATGAAAAGTTGTAAATAAACTTTAAATGACGTGTAAAAGTACCGTCTGCACCGCCGAATATTTTGCAAAAAATATCATTGTATAGCTCGATTCATGATGCAACTTTCATCTGAAGACACCAAAGTGGGCCATTAACACCTTGAAGAGTTATGAAAGAAATAATGACAATAAATCTCTTTTTTTGCATCGAAAACAAACAATGGTTGAACAACTGCACTCACATACGGAGATAGCAAGCACTTCTAACAACATGGAAACAAAAGAACTTACCAAAGCAGGTAAAAAACACTACTTTTTCGTGCTTTGTAGAGTGTTTGCAGCAAAACTGACTTTAAATTTTAACCAAAATTCTGAGTATCGTATTGTTTAAGTGATATACCTAATAATGGAAATGTTGCTTTTACAACCTGGTCATATACTATATAACTTATTAATTTTTAGATCAAAAATCATTGTGAAGCATAATTAATGCCAATAGTAGAAGGTTCAGTCCCTGTGTTTGGGATCACAAAAATGTGATTAAAAAAATGAAATATAGACGTGCTTTACATAGATTTTATATCGAGAGCTAAGCACTGGACACCAAAATCCTTTCCCATTGATCAAAAAAGTATGAGAAAGCGGCACAAATGTTGTAGAAATAATCAAAGAGCTCAGTATGGCCAGCCCAGGCTGTAAAATGATGAAAATATGATACTTTTACCGTATTCGTTTTCTACATTCGCCCAGTTTTGAGAAATAGAACGAACATAATTCGTCGTCAGTGTTTTGCTACCTCGATCGCTCACACGCGAATCTTCAGTGTTCCATCGTCCATTTTAAATCAAATCTGGGGAATTACGGATGCAAAACTTAGCGCATAAACTTCTAAAAATGACAGTAAAATGTGCATAACTTGTTGTGACCTGGTGCAAAACTGGGTATAAACGAATACGTTATTAGATTTTTGGATATAACATGAAGTCAGTTAAGCTGCAACAATCTACCGCCCCTTCTTTCATAACAGTCCCATATACAAAAATAAGCAAGCGAGACAATCAGCTTTTTCTGTTTTGGAATATATTTTTAAATTGTGACCACTACTTTCAGCATAAACGAAAATCGTTTCTAGGTTGTCATAATAAATCGTTAGGCCTGAAATTTTCGAAATTGGGTTATTGGTAAGGTCGAGAGCACCATTTTTATTCATTATGGGACTGTTAATCGACCATATTTGAAACCTTTTTCGAATCTACTTGCATAACAGTCCCATACAAAATATATTTTTCTCATCAAGCTACTTTCTAAGACTTAAATTTGATCATTTTTGAACTTCTAAATGCAATTGTCAGAAAAAGAAACATACTTTTGGAAAAATATCGTGATTTGCACATTGTAAGTTGAATCTTTTTACGATTTTTGATTGCATCCGATAGTTTTTCGCTCAGGAAGTCATTCCTAAGAAAGTCAGACCTACCTTCGAAAACTAGTGTGCATCATTCGACATCAAGTGAGTTAAAAAAAATGTTAAATGATTCAATGTTAAATAATTCAAATATTTCGCCGAAAGAAAAATTGAAAAGTAACCAAATCCGTGGTATTTCACATATGAGACTGTTATTCGGGTATATTTCATATAGGACAGCCACCAATTGATATTTTTTTTCGAAATTTCTAGAACAAAACCTCTTTTTTTTAGTCTTTTATGTTGAAGCCTTATGTTGACCTAAAATGACGAAAATTCATATGGGACTGTTATGCGAGTAGGGGCAGTCTGAAAAGGACGAAAAAATAGTGTTTTTTACCTGCTTTGGTAAGTTCTTTTGTTTCCATGTTGTTAGAAGTGCTTGCTATCTCCATATGTGAGTGCAGTTGTTCGACCACTGTTTGTTTTTTATGTAAAAAAAGAGACTTATTGTCATTATTTCTTTCATAACTCTTCAAGGTGTTAATGGCCCACTTTGGTGTCTTCAGATGAAAGTTGCATCATGAATCGAGCTATACAATGGTATTTTTTGCAAAATATTCGACGGTGCAGACGGTACTTTTAGACGCCATTTAAAATTTATTTACAACTTTTCACGTTGAAGGTCATTATTTAGTTTTTTTCAACTATTCTATTTGGAAAGCTGATAAAATTTCAATGCATTTTGATGTGCTATTTTATAATATCCGTTGAGAAACAACAGAGTTAAGTAGCTTTGAAAAATGGTTATTTTTTATTTACAAAAAAATCTAACCGAAGCTAACTCAAAAAATAAAAATGTTAGAAATCTGAAAAAATTCATGTGTTTTTAAGTCGCAAAAATGAACCAAATTTTCAGTTTTGGGAAAAATCTGAAGACCCCCGGCGCAAACCCGTCAGATAATAAAAAAAAATCCCCACATTGTCACTTGAGGGGGGGCTGGCTGAAATTGTCCTTTCAAATCTTTGCCAATTTGGAGGATTGGAAATTTTCGTCTCCGTGTGTGTGTGTGTACCTTGCTGCTGGGAATAAGGGCTGAATCGAAAATTCTCTAGATGGCTTCATCTTCATATCACCTCAATGACACTGTAATACGAATGGCGGTGACAGACAGGGCTCAATTGAGGTATTGATATTTTTATGTTTTTTCTTTATTTCATACTGATTGAGATGTTCAACTTCCTTGGAAAGCTAAGGAATTGTCAAAAGGCAGAAAAATTCTTCTGATTTTAATGATTGAAAAGCTTGAGCTTTCCGAACCATGCAAACGCTGATTAGCCAATTCACCAATGGACATCGGCTAAAATTCGAAGAAAACCAGTGATTCCAAACGTCGAAGAAGCCAGACGAATACGTATATTGAAAATAATAAGTGAATATATTGATTTTATAGACTCGCAATGTAATAGAATTGACATAGGTGAACTACGTTTTAATTTGTCACTTGTAATGTAAATCAAGAACTTTAAGCAAATAAACTAAACTAATTAATAAAAAAAAAAAAAAAAGCCAATTTTTGTGGAAATCGAAGTTCAGGGCCTAAGTAGATTCAAACAAAATTTATTTCTTCTAATGTATCTCTTCATAATACTAGAGTAGTGTTTCAAAATTATTTAAATTTTGACAGAACAACAACAACGTATATGAAACCCCCAAATTTCACGTTATTCCTATATACAGTTTCAAACGTCCACGTAATTTGGCAGACCCAGGCGCGGTCCTAGAGCTGGCTCTTAGGGTGAGGAGTGCAGAGAGGGGGGGGGGGGTCATTTGAGAATGATTCTTCATTCCTCTGCTCCTCCCCTTTGAATTTCCCTGAAAAAATCAGATGTATTTCGAAAAAAAGAGAAGAGAAGAAGAGAGGCATTATGATAACTTTTAACGAATTTTCTCAATATTTATAGAACAACCCGCGAATCTAAAATGAGTTCCAATCGTGCGTTGCTCGTGAACGGACGCTTTTTTGTTGTTTTAAATAAGTTTTGAGGGAAAAATCGCGTGCTAAGAAGTGAAAAGAAGTGAAATCGTTACAATGCATTCTGTGTTTAGTGTCAGTTGTGCGAAGAATCGAAGAAATGGTTGAATTTTTCAATCATTTTTATTACCCAACAAATATAGCGGTGTCGTGTGTTAGTGGAAATTAAGACGCCTGCTATGCATGGCAAATGTTTCAAAAATGTCTGGTCGGCATTGATGGGAGAGCTGAATCGATTTGTGATATCTATCCGAAATTATGTCATAAGTGCGAAATTTTCTACTTAATCCCCTAATTCATTTGTGTTTTCATAAAACGCGAGCTGTGTGAAAAATTATAATTTTGCCCTGCCCCTGCTGTTTGTTTTCTTCCCTTTCAATGTTCGAGGCCATCATCTTTACTGGGTTGTGGGAAGTACCCGTCCGGTCGCAATTTCTACAGGAGCGTCAATGTTTCAGATAAGTATCGAAATGAAAGTGTGTGATCGGATATATTATGACTAAGTGGAATTGAAGTCAGAATACTAATTTCGAGCATTAGGTGATGCTCTGCTAATTATGTTTCTATTAAAAAAAAATCATCTTCCATAGGTCCCTGCTACGAACACCACTTAAGCTGCGCAGTTCATTTTTACTATCATGTTATACCTTGTAGCCGAGTGCATGTTTCTTTCAATGAATATGGTGCCTTGGTCGGGAGGCGAGAGAATTTGAGTATGTAGTGGTGACTGGGATTTTTAAAGTTAATGTAGTCAGGCGCGGCCTAAGTCGAACGAGAGGCACAAAAAGAGAGTTAGGTTCATGCAGCAGCATATGTTGCACGGATGAATTTACGTTCTTTCACCTGAGCGAGGTGGAGCGGTTTCGCGGTGTGGTTGGCGCGTTGACGTTTTTCCACCCAAAATGTGTTGTCACTTACAAATTGCCATTTTCTAACAAGTTTTTGCATGTGCTTTGTATTTAATTTAATTTGAATCATCGACGTTTTTCGGCGGATTTTAGAATCAAAAACGTTATTACCAGTTGTCCAGACGTTTCGAGCTACTATGGCTTTCGCTCCTCTTCAGTGGACACTAAAATTATATTTTAAACAATGAATTTTTTTCTAAATTTACAATATTTAAAATCTTACAAACTACTGGCCTTCGTCTATACTAGTTTGATTCGGGACATTTTGTTTTGATTTTCGTTTACATTTGTATGTTAGTGTTTGTGACAATTTTTTGATTACAGAGTCGTAAGCTGTCTTAAAATTACAGGAGTCTATCTGCCTATTGACTACATTGTTGTCACCTCTAATCTTAATGTAAAAAGTTTCAGCTGTGATTCTTGCATTATAGCCTGTAACTTTTTCTAAAATGTTTGTATTGTCGAAGTCAAAAAGGTGACCAGTTTCCAAACTGTGCTGTGCTAGTCCAGTGCTTATTTGTTTTGTAGATACATTCGTTTTATGTTGTTTTAATCTTTTTTCCAAGAACTGACTAGTTTCACCTATGTATGATTTGTTACATTTACCACAATTGATTTCATACACGACGTTGGTATTTTTGTTTTTGGGGATTTTGTCCTTAGTTTTTGTTAGGATCAGATTTTTTATTTTATCTAAAGGCTGGAAGGCGACATTAATGTCAAATTGCCATAAGTACCTTGAAAGTTTCTCCCCCAATCCTGAACAATACGGAATAGTTACAAATTTGCTTGAATTTCTATTGGTTATACTTAAAGTGTTATAAATTTTATGTGTTCGTTCTTTGACAATACTCGTAACAAAATATTGTGGATAGTTGTTTAAGTTCAAAATGTTTCTAACTGTATTAAGTGTTTTTCCCCTATATTTTGCGTGTGATAATCTTATTGCTCTGTCTACTAAAGCTATGACAGTATTCTTTTTGTGCGAATATGGACTTAACGAATTAAAGTCTAGGTAGCTGCCTTTTTCGTCTTTTGGGAACCATTCCGTTGTGATGCCATTTCCTTCCCGCCGCAAAATTGTCTCGAGAAACTTGATTTCTCCATTCTATTTTGTTACGAAGTTGAGTTTTGAGTTAAGAAAGGATCGGATATTTGAGAAATTTAAATGAGAATATGCTTTATATTGAAAAAAAAATTAAAAAAGATTGTACTTGAACTCCTGTGTTTGAAATGTAGAATATAAAATTTGGACTATTGAATAATGACTTAAAAATATGAAAAAATTAAGCCTATAACCTCGATTATTCGAAAAGGTAAGAACCTTCGAAAAGTTCAAAATATAAAGAATTTGAATACATGCACACATTGAAAATTCATTTTTTAAAAGCCTTGTTAGATAAAAATTAGTTATGCTGAACTATAAAGTTATTAATAGATTCGAAAATTACAAACATTTTAATACATACTATTTTATACATTTTAATATTTCTTTTTATTTTTAATTGCAGTATTATAGTACTTGGATTATTTGAAAAACAACTCGGAAGTTTGATGAAAATTGGAAGTTTATTTATTTTAAGCTAAGCTAACCTAACAACCCGCGAATCTAAAATATTCACTGCCAAAAAATGTTGGTAAAATGAAATTTTTGGTAAATTGTATATTTGGTAGTTTAGAATTGTCACTTTAAAATCTCTTTAAAGAATTTCTCGTTATAAATGTCAATTATCTAAGGCTGTTGAGAAGTGAAAATGTAAAAAAATTCTTCAAGTTATCTACATTTTTTTTCCTGAGCTTCTGAATATCAGCGCTTGGCTCAACTCAAAATTTTTATGATTCTCATTTTGCAACTGTACGTTTGATAAGTCGTTTTTTCAGATAAGTGTTAGTTAATTATTGCTATGAATTTCAAACTGACTAAATGCTTCATTGGAGTACTTTACTGGATTGTGATTCGTATATTTCGTATTTAGATTTTTAATTTTGAAACACAATTTTCGTTCAAAATTCTGGTTTTGATTTTTCAAATCATTGATAGAAAAAATCATCACTCTAAATTAAAATTTATTGAAAAAAAGATTATCATAATCAGTTTCTGCAGTATGAACCTTCTGGAACTTAATTTTTATTGATTTGCTGTTGAACTCGATTTTTTGTCAGATTTTGTCTATCACTTTTGGTTATTTTTCGGGGTTTTGTAGTTTCTAAACTAATCAGTTTAGAGTTAAATCAATCAACGATAACAGATATTTAAAGCAACTCCACTACATAATCAACAAAAAATTATTTCGAATTTATTCATCATCCATTGTTATTCATTCATCGATACAGATTTTATTGAAGAATGCAACCAAGTGGCTTATTTCCATTTCAAAAATGACAAAAATTACAAAAGTTACAAAAATTACAAAAATTACAAAAATTACAGATTTGATGAAGGTGACAAGAATAACAAAAATGACAAAAATAACCAAAATGATTTGTGGCAAAAATTACAAAAATAACATAAATTACATAAAAAAAATACAAAAATAACATAAATTACATACAAAAATTACAAAAATTACAAAAATTACAAAAATTACAAGAATTACAAAAATAACAAAAATGACAAAAATTACAAAAATTACAAAAATTACATAATATACAAAATAAACAAAAATTACATATTTGATGAAGATGACAAAAATTAAAAAAATGACAAAAATAACAAAAATTACAAAAATGACAAAAATTACAAAAATTACAAAAAATAACAAAAATTACAAAAATTACAAAAATTACAAAAATTACAAAAATTACGAAAATAACAAAAATTACAAAAATAACAAAAATTACAAAAATTACAAAAACTACAAAAATTACAAAAATTACAAAAATCACAAAAATTACAAAAAATTACAAAAATGACAAAAATTACAAAAACTACAAAAAAAACAAAAATTTTAAAAATGACAAAAATGACAAAAATGACAAAAATTGCAAAAATTACAGAATTACAAAAATCACAAAAATACAAAAATGACAAAAATTTCAAAAAATACAATAATTACAAAAATTACAAAAACTACAAAAACTACAAAAATTACAAAAATGACAAAAATGACAAAAATTATAAAAATTACAAAAATTACAAAAATTACAAAAATTACAAAAATTACAAAAATTACAAAAATTACAAAAATTACAAAAATTACAAAAATTACAAAAATTACAAAAATTACAAAAATGACAAAAATGACAAAAATGACAAAAATGACAAAAATGACAAAAATGACAAAAATGACAAAAATGACAAAAATGACAAAAATGACAAAAATGACAAAAATGACAAAAATGAAAAAAATGACAAAAATGACAAAAATGACAAAAATGACAAAAATGACAAAAATGACAAAAATGACAAAAATGACAAAAATGACAAAAATGACAAAAATGACAAAAATGACAAAAATGACAAAAATGACAAAAATGACAAAAATGACAAAAATGACAAAAATGACAAAAATGACAAAAATGACAAAAATGACAAAAATGACAAAAATGACAAAAATGACAAAAATGACAAAAATGACAAAAATGACAAAAATGACAAAAATGACAAAAATGACAAAAATGACAAAAATGACAAAAATGACAAAAATGACAAAAATGACAAAAATGACAAAAATGACAAAAATGACAAAAATGACAAAAATGACAAAAATGACAAAAATGACAAAAATGACAAAAATGACAAAAATGACAAAAATGACAAAAATGACAAAAATGACAAAAATGACAAAAATGACAAAAATGACAAAAATGACAAAAATGACAAAAATGACAAAAATGACAAAAATGACAAAAATGACAAAAATGACAAAAATGACAAAAATGACAAAAATGACAAAAATGACAAAAATGACAAAAATAACAAAAATGACAAAAATGACAAAAATGACAAAAATGACAAAAATGACAAAAATGACAAAAATGACAAAAATGACAAAAATGACAAAAATGACAAAAATGACAAAAATGACAAAAATGACAAAAATGACAAAAATGACAAAAATGACCAAAAAAAAACAAAAATGACAAAAATAACAAAAATAACAAAAATGACAAAAATGACAAAAATGACAAAAATGACAAAAATGACAAAAATGACAAAAATGACAAAAATGACAAAAATGACAAAAATAACAAAAATGACAAAAATGACAAAAATGACAAAAATGACAAAAATGACAAAAATGACAAAAATGACAAAAATGACAAAAATGACAAAAATGACAAAAATGACAAAAATGACAAAAATGACAAAAATGACAAAAATGACAAAAATGACCAAAAAAAAACAAAAATGACAAAAATAACAAAAATAACAAAAATGACAAAAATGACAAAAATGACAAAAATGACAAAAATGACAAAAATGACAAAAATGACAAAAATGACAAAAATGAAAAAAATTACAAACATGACAAAAATGACAAAAATTACAAAAATGACAAAAATGACAAAAATGACAAAAATGACAAAAATGACGAAATTATAAAAATTTAAAAAATTACAAAAATTTCAAATATTACAAAAATGACAAAATTGAGTTATATTAAATGCTGGGATTTTTCAACAAAAATCAAAGAAAAAATGTATTTTTTAGCCAAATTTCAATATTAAATTTTTATAGGTAGGTATGTGATATGGTATGTTCTGCTTCATTAAATCTGGCATCGCTTGTTGAAATTTTCGTCTATTTGCAAAGAAAATAAACTAAACTTCCATCCTTTTACCCTTATTTTGACATATGCCCGCACCATCTACGGTAGAAAATATTGCCCAGGAATGTCGGTGTCTGAACGTGTTTTCTCGTGACTTTGAACTGACTCTAAATCTACATACAAAACGAAGCGTAGATGGCAGAACATGTTGGTAGGGTAGGAGAGAAAAAAAAAACAGACAGAAATATGTCAGCTTTTGCTCGGTTCGTCATCGTCATTTGTTGGGCGGTGAGTGGCGGGATTTTTCCGTCTTATTTTTTTTTTGTGCAATATTATTTTGAATCTCCTTTCTACCCGTGCCGTGCTTTGGCTTTGGAATTGGTTCACGTGTGCTGTGTGGCAGCCAACAACAGCCGGTGAGTAATGTTGCTTTTCCGCGGTGCTGCCCGAGTCTGCCAGTCATTTCGCGCTGATGCTCGTCATTATGGAAAATTTCAATCTGACAAATTTATTAAATTGTGTCATCGAGGAACGGAATGAAGGAATGTTCTTCTACGCATGATTTTATCGATTACATGAAAAAAAACAAAGCTTTTGGGGATCGGTTGGATGGGCGTTGTTTGAACATTTTAAACTTATTATTGACGGTCGCCATGTAAACAGAAAAGAATGTTTAATGAAAATTTCACAACAAAAGTCTCAAACACAAACTTTGACAACAATACCGGGAGGATATTTAACATGTGTAGCCATGAATAATGCCTGACTTTGTAAGAACTTACTTAAAACTCTTGAAACGCGATTCTTAACCATGCATCTTCTTCTCAATTTCCTAAGTTGAAATGCCAACCTCTAAACTCGAAATATTGAACATCGATATTCAATTCCAAATTCTGCAGCAACAGAAAACCTCAAATCGAGCCCCAACAAACAACACGCATTCAACCGGAGATGCTGGGCGAAATTGATAAATGATAATCAAATAGAATTCCGATTGAATTAGGAGGGAGCCCAGGAATTGAATCAAAGTTCAACGAAGCGAGTGCCCGTCTGCTGGCGACAGTCACCGATTTCGGCGAATGACATGAAAGACGACGTCCTTCGTTGTGAAAATTCCCTTAGCTACTTCTTTCGAGGGAGGAGGCCGCCGGAAGAGCAAGTCGGAAGTCAAACGTCATACATATCTATATTGATTGGGGGAGAAAACGCGAGAAACCACATTCGTCGTCAAGTAAGAAAACGTGCGCCATGTTTCTCGCGGATTTCGGTTTTCGTGTTCTGTTGATGAAGGATTTGATTTAGCTTTTTTTCGGTTCCAAAGTTGAGTTAAGATAACTTTGGCAGAAAAAAAACAAACTTGATAACGTTTCGTACACAACCAAAAGCAGGTTTTTTTCGGAACTTTTTTAATTGAATTATTGTTGTGGTCGACGCTCTGTAAACAGTCGTAAAATTTGTGACCTGCCTTGCCCGTATGACGTTGAGTTAAGCCCTACATCGACTTACTTATGTACACTTGTAAATAAGAAAAAAAAACGAGCGATCCGACAAGACTAACCACGGGAAGATACAAACGTTCATCTTCGAACCCGAGACACTTGATTTAGAGAAATTAATTGTCGCTCTACAATGGATTGGCTATAATCGGAGCGTCCTTCTCTGGTTTTCGGTTGTTGATGACATGTCTTGGCTAATGGTTGAACGTTTATTGTTTTCTGTGGTAGAAAAGAGGTGTAATATTATTGTTTCTTCTCTCTTGTAAAATTTTCATTACCTTCTAAGTGGCATTCAAATTTTGTCAAAATAAAATCTACAAATCCAACTTCGAAGTTAATTGTGTTTTTTTTATATATTTCGCTACATGCTTAAGAGATGTTGCTTCATCATAGGCTGAAAATAAATCAAATTTAATAAAAATAAAATAAATAAATTGTTATATATAAATAATAATTCTCTATAGAGTCTTTCATTTACTGAGTTTTGTTTTTCTCTAAAACCAAATTTATCTCTTGAATATCCTTTATCTCAATTCTACATTTCATTCTCAGCCAAAGCTTTTCAAATCTTAAAAATTTATTCATTTACGGCATATTTTTTAGCTAATTCCAAAAGTTCTTCAGCAATAGCCTTCCAGATCTGTGTTTTCCTGACGCACTTTCTTTGTTTACCAGTGCCGGAACAATCTGAAAATATTTTCAGCAAAAGTAGGCTTTCCAACCAAAAGCGCACATCTAAGCAATCAGCAGAAGTAAATAGCCTTTAAAATAAGTGCTTCTTTAGCCAATTCCTTGTTTTCCCACCGAAAGGCTAAACCAAAACATACAATCGGTAGAAGTTGACTTAAAAATCTACGCTTCAAAAGCCATTCCATTCATTTCCACCGGAAGGAGGAATCAAAACAAACAATCAGCAGAAACTGCCTTAAAAACATTGCTTCATATGCCAATCCGTCCATTTACACTGGAAGGCGAAACAAAACAAAAAATAAGTAGCAGCCAAAACAATCTGCGTTTCCTAAGCCAACTCCATCTTTTTCTACCGGAAGGCCAAACCAAAACGAACAATCGGCTGGAGCTGCCTTAAAAATCTGCGCTTCTTGCGCTTCTGAAGCCGTCTTTTCCACCGGAAGGCCAAATCATAATAAACAATCAGCAGCAACAGTCCTAAAAATCTGCGCTTCCTAAGTCAATCCTTCCTTTTCCACGAGAAAATAACCAGCAGTAGCCTTGAAAATCTGCGCTTCTTAAGCCGTATTTTCCACTGGAAGGACAAATCATAATAAACAATCAGCAGCAACATCACTAAAAATCTGCGCTTCCCAAGTCAATCCTTCCTTTCCCACGAGAAAACAATCAACAGAAACCTTGAAAATCTGCGCTTCCAAAGCCAATACCGTCTTTTTCCACCAAAAGGCTAAACCACAACAAACAATCGGATAAAAATGCCTAAAAAATCTGCGCTTCTTAAGGCAACCCGTCTAATTCCACCAGAAGGCCAAATCAAGACAAATGAAAGGCCTAATTAAAACGAACAACCGGCAGCAGCTGCCTTAAAAATCTGCGCTTCTTAAGCCGCATTTTCCACCGGAAGGACAAATCATAATAAACAATCAGCAGCAACAGTCCTAAAAATCTGCGCTTCCTAAGTCAATCCTTCCTTTTCCACGAGAAAACAATCAACAGAAACCTTAAAAATCTGCACTTCCAAAGCCAATACCGTCTTTTTTCACCGGAAGGCTAAACCATAACAAACAATCGGCTGAAGCTGCCTTAAGCTGCGCTTCTTAAGGCAATCCGTCTTTTTCCACCGGAAGGCAATATAAAAAAAAACAATAAGCAGCAACTGTCTTAAAAATCTTCGCTTCCTAAGCCAATTCCGTCTTTTTTCCACAGGAAGGCCAACAATCAGCAGCAACAGTTTCAAAAATCTGCGCTTCTTAAGCCAATTTCAACTCTTTCCGCCGGAAGGCCAAACCAAAACGAACAATCGGCAGAAGCTGCCTTAAAAATCTGCGCTTCTTAAGCCGTCTCTTCCACCGGAAGGCCAAATCATAGTAAACAATCAGCAGCAATAGTCTTAAAAATTTGCCAGTAGCCTGAAAAACCTGCGCTTCCTAAGCCAATCCGTCTTTTTCTACCGGAAGGCCAAACCAAAACGAACAATCGGCTGAAGTTGCCTTAAAAATTTGCGCAACAATCTTAAAAATCTGCGCTTCTTTAGCTAATCTGCCTTTTTCCACCGGAAAACTTAATCAAAATAAACAATCAGCAGCAACAGACTTGAAAATCTGCTCATCTTAAGCCAAACCGTCTTTTCCACCGGGAGGCATAATCAAAATAAAAACTCAGCAGCTACAGTCTTAAAAATCTGCGCTCTCTTAGACAATTCCGTCTTTATCTACCGGAAGGCTGAACAAAAACGAACAATTGGCAGAAGCCAATCCGTTGTTTCCACCGGATGGCTTAATCATAATAAAAAATCAGCAGCAACATTCCTAAAAATCTGAACTTCTTAAGCCTCTGCCTTTTTCACTGGAAAACTTTATCAAAATAAACAATCAACAGCAACAGCCTTGAAAATCAGCGCTTCCTTAGCCCATCCCGTCTTTTTCCACCGAAAGGCCTAACCAAAACGAACAATTGGCAAAAACTGCCTTAAAAGTTTGCACTTCTTAAGCCAATCTTGCCTTTCCACCGGAAGACCAAATCGAAATAAATAATCAACAGCAGAAGTCTCAAAAATCTGCACTTCTTAAGCAAATTCCGTCTTTTCCACCGGAAGGCCAAATCGAAACAAACAATCATTGTAAGTTTTAACAATTTACGCTTTCGGATCCCTTCGTCTTTTTTACCGGAGGAACGAACAATCAAATCAGAAGCCGGAGCCGGAAGCCGGAGCCGGAAGCAGGAGCCGGAAACATTTCTAATCAGCCTAGCTAATGTGCGCTCATCTTTTTTCAGTCATGTTATTGATAAGTCAAATCTGAATTTAGTCTGGACGCATCCTCCTCCTTCAATTTCCGCTAATTTTTGGCTAGATACTTCTCTTTTAAAAGAAACTGAGAGCAATTTTGTGGATTCAGCTGCTTCAAAATTTTAAAAAAAAACTGTATTATTTCTGTACCACGAGAAACATTTTAACTGGAATGTCTGCTGGCAAAATCTGACTAAAACGAAACAAAACCATCATGAGATTGCTTTTTTTTGTTATTGAAAAATTACTTGGTTTTGTCCGAATTTGCCCGGATTTTGAGTTGAAATTTCCAAAATAAAATGCCCATATTATGGCAGATTTCAAGAAAAAAATTCCCGGATTTTCCTCGCTATTGTTTAACGGATGTTAATGAGAATAAGAAATATACACAAATTGAACCGGATATTTACGTTTGTAATTTTTTTTACTATAACGTACACTGTAAATAGAACAAGCTGATCCCATACGAATTCCGTTTTTTTGTCAAGCATAAATATGTTAGTAAAATTAGGTGTTGTCTATAAAGGGGATTCTAGATAAAGTTTTTTTTATGTTTAATGTACTTTCACGTATGGGCCAAAATTATGCTTAAAACTAACTACGACATTATTCTAATAAAAATTGACTTTTCATCTGGACGGTCCCGTTTTTCCTGATTTTTTCCTTGTCTAATTTGAACGAATAGACTTTGATGAATTAAGAGTCAAGACCAGGTCGCATATCTAAAAACAAGACCATCATAGGTCCAGAATTTCTAAACCAATTTTTCTTAAATTACTCATTTGTAGAGTATAGAAAAGAGTTAACATAAGATCCAATCATTAAGTTTAGTTTCGATTATAGATTTTTGGTTTTTTATTTCTGATTTTCACTGGTAAACCAAGTTGATTTTTAGGCTTCAGGCGAATTTGATTTTTTTTTTAATTTAAAAATGACTAACCTTCATTTTGACAATACTTTGAGACGCGAGTTTTTCAATAGGGGGTTTGTTTAATTGTTAAACATTTACAGAAGATTTTGAAATTCCTGGCAATTCGTTCGAGCGTTTTATGAAATACAAAAAACAGTTTTTCAACATGCCGTTTTAAGCATTTTTTTATGTGTCTTTTTCCTTAAACTGACATATTTTATTTATTTGTAAAAATTTGTTTGAAAATTGAGGTTTTTTTTTTAAATTATGTTTGATCTTATGTTGGGAAGGAAGTTTTCTATGATTGAAAATAAATTTTAAGTGTCAAGAAGCACAACCACATTGTAGAGAGTACAAAGCCGGCTTAAACCTTCGGGAGGCTCGAGGCAATTTTTCTCGGGAGGCCCTTAAAATAGATTTATTTTTTCAATGTCATCTCTAATAAAACCTTATATTTAAGGCTACCGAAAGTTTATAACCGTTTTATCCTTAAAAAAAAAAGAAGTACAGACCTCTTTCGATTATTCCAAAAAACCAAATGGGTTTTTTTTCATAAACTTTTAGAACTTTTTACTAATCATGAACCATTGTTTTAATCATTTGACTCGTTTGTTGACAATTGTTGACAATTTTCAGTCAAGTTTCATTATTTTTATCATGTTTCAGAAACATTTTGATTTTTTAGTTTGTTTTACTTTAAGTGATTGTTGTCATATTTCATAGCGGCAAATATAAGAAAATGTTGTTTCAAAAGCCCATCCGTGCCAATATCAAGCGGGGTCTGTATCTGGAATCTTAAAATAAACGATTGTTATTACATTACGGGCAAACATATGGAAAGAGTTAATCAACTGATCGAAGATAAGAAATCTGATACGATCTTTTAAATCCAAATTTAAGTAGTGTTTCATTCAAAAACGTTATAACCATCTCCAAAAAATCAGTTTAAAAAAAAACAAAAATTAGATTTCCAAAAGTTTTCATTTTTTAACGCTTGGTTGACGAATACTCTGGTTTGGGGATTCAGCGAATATAAATTAGAAAAAAAATCAAATAGAGAAAAAATGGGATTCAAAATCGATATCAGGCCAAAGTCGGAAATGCTAAATTTATTACTCAAAATTCAAATGTTTTTTTTCCTAATTTCATATACTTGGCACAATCAAATCAGTTTCAAGAGATTTGATTTTTTTTTAAATTGGAGTGCGAAATTTAGAATAAGATTCTTATCAGATTAAATATTAAGAAGTGAAAACTACGACTTGATAAGCAGAACTGTTTCAGCCGGTGAATTTTATAAATTATTAAATATGAGTCATGAAAGAATATAAAGAATATCGTGAAATGTGGAGAAAGATTAAAGAAATACATGGTTTGATCTGCTGTGAAAACAAAAAATTATTTGACACAATAAACGAAGAGAAAATGTTGTGTCATTTATTGTAAAGTAACCATTTCAGGTAACAAGATGCATCTAGATTTGCCCGGGGTTTTAAAAATAATTTTAAATCAATACGATTGTCTTCACTTTCTTCAACAATTTCGGTATTGAAAATTGCATTTTTCTCGGATTAACTTTCGGGTTTCAATTCAAGGAAAAACTGGAATTTCATCTACAGATTTTTCAAGATTTTCTAGAAAAAAAAACATTCGTTTTTGACTGGCAGGAAACGTGCTTCGAAAAATAAGGAATGCTTTTACCAGGGGTCCGGCATAAACTTCTAGAAGAGCAAAATTTCATTTGCATTATAAATTATTTATAAGTACTTCTTAGCTCAAGTTTAAAAAAGTGATGATACCTCAGATTTGAAACGGTCTCGAAATCAAGTTTTGCATTTCCAAAAAAAATAGAGCTATTAGTGAGTGATTTTAAAATGCTTGTTTAAAGATAATAACAAATTCATTGTTTCAAAAACGTTAATTTGCTAAAAGTGGTTGTGCACAACGACTCATCTCATCTCAGGATTTTTAAAATTTTCATCTTTTCAGAAAAGGTTTTAATTCAAACTTTCATCAAACCAAATCACATTTAAAGACATTCTTTGTTTGGAGTTGTCCCAACCTTTTTTAGTTTTCTGCTAGGGATCTGGATTTATGCAGCTTCTGAATGAATTTTTTTGTTTCTTTCTTAAAAATTAAGCATAAATGGTCAAGATTGTAAACAAAAAACTAAACTCGCTTACAAATTTCATCATTTGATTTAACAAAGCCTTAATGATAACAAACTTAAAAATTATTCAAAAAAAGCCTCATATCATAATCCTATTTGAAGCAAACTGCTTTTGAGTGCCAATAATCAGTTTAACTGGTTTCAAGAATTTACAGTTCTCTTTAGATTTTTCAAAAATAGGTGAAAATCCTTTCGAAAGTTTTAAAAATGTTTTCTGCCCCCCTTGTGAAACACTTAAAAATCATCGGGCCAAAATTCTAAGTAACCACTACTCAACCAACGTCCATCTTCGTCATCAATCAGCCGTAGAAAATGGAGCTGTTCAATAAATAATCAGACAGAACCTTCTTGAGAAAAACTGTTCCCAGAAGCCGACAGAAAACCACAGTTTCTATCTTGATTTTGAGGCAAGGATCTAAGTCGGGATGAAATTGTACCGGTAGAAAATTTCTGAAAGCACACGTGTTTGATTCTGACTGTTTCGGTCCACAATTCTGATGTTTGAGGGTTGAAGTTAGAAGCTTTTCCCGACAAGCTCCTCGGTAATGTTTCTATCATTTTTATACTCCCCGACAAACAGGAGCAGCGGCAAAAAAGCTAAACTGCGTCATTCAAAACTCAAAAACCTTTTACGCGGGATTTTTCGGGACGGCGCTGAATCGGAGTGGAATTTCGTGAACCGAATGATACCATTGCCCGGAAATACTGGTTTATTTTGCCCTGTGTTGATGTGCCTTCCCACTCGGTTTGTTTTGAGGGAAAAGGATTACGCTGTTTCCGGAAGGTAAACACATTTGAGGTTTTGAGTGGGAAGGATTTTGTTCCCGGAAGATACGTCTTTTTCCTTTTTGGTTATCCAAATTTTGCGTTTCGCAATCTGATAGCGTTGAATTGAGATGAATCGTGATGGAAACTCTTAGTTGCCATGAACATCAATCATGATTTGCAACAATCTACAAAGTTTTATAAATAGTTTGGGATTATAATTTTTCTCTTCATCATGCTATTCAGAAGTAAAATGGCTTATTATCTAACACTACTTCATTTGAATGGAAACAATAATATGAATATGTACATGAAAACATACATTAATCATATACAAAATATATAGAAAAATATGCTAACCCTTACCTGACCTTTACTGGTAAATCAGGTTCTTTTTTAAAATCAAACTATCACGATCATGATCACCAGTTTTAAGTTTTCCTTAACATAAATTCTTTATTGATTTTTTCATCAAGACCATAAAATCACGATTATAATCCGATTTTTTTATTCTTAGTCAAAAATCGAACATTTTTTTATTTATGAAATTGAAATTACATTCAACAGGTAACCCATATCTTTTCCACGTGCTTGTCAAACGAACCACATTCAAAGTAGTTCTCAAGGTTGCTTCCATTTTTTCACTTGATCAAACATTCTAGCTCAACATTTCTCGAAAAAACACCCGAACCAAAAACAAAAAAGGGGTGAGAACATGCGAAGGTGTTCGCGGCATTAAATGAAAAGATCTTTAACAATACCGGAATCTATAGGCATTGAAAGAAGACGATTACTCCCGTCCTTCAGAGACCGCCTCCATTGTTTTGGTGTGGGTGGGAGAAACCGAACGCCGGGAAGAAAAATCACTCAACGAGCCGAACGCCAAAACAACTACTTACCACCTACTGCGTGCGACTCTAAAAGACGACGACGGCCACTTTCTTTCGCGTTTTGTATGTATAAATGGTTTTAATCTGTTTTACAACCGGCACCCCTCCCCACTTCCTGTTCGAATGCCACGCAAAAACGGCAGGACGGAAGCTTCCATTGTTCTTCGATTGTGACCACCCCCTCCGCCGATCCAGGAGGGGGCGGGGGTGTCACTTGGGCAGCTCCCGTTTTGCCACCAGACCTGTCAAAATCGGCGCGCTAGAATAATGCGATTGTTAGCAGGACCCCCTTCTTACGGAATCATCCCCCTTACTCGGTACTGTTTCGCTTCCCCCGGGTCAGAACCTCATCAAAGCGAGCGGCCCGCAGCGAATTGTTTCGATTTGACTTGGGTCGGGAACGGAATTTGGTACCAACTTCTTCATCTGCTGTTTCATTGCCAGTTTTTACCGCTGCTTCTGTGACCGATGGGTCGAAATGTGTTTATTTTTTTGAATAATAGGCAGAGACAGGCATGGGAAGAAAAGACACATCAGAAGACGCGCAAAAAACCTAGAAAAAAAAAACCTTAACGTGGCGGAAGAGAACATTCTTGATGGTTGATGCCGCGCCGTGGCAGTTGGTCTATAATTAGCTTGCCATCAGCATATCGCGACAAACACCGAGGAGACGAGAAGATGATCGTCAACAATGCGCTTCAAGGAATGGGAATGCCTTCATAAGACGGCGAGCCGTTCGTTTCTTCCTTAGCGTGATTGTCCGACTAACTCGCTATTTTGCGGCACAAGCGGTGTTGGCAGCCAATGTTAGAACTTGGCCAATGGTAATGAATTCATCTAGAAGGGATTATGTTTAATTGTTTGAAAGACAAAATCAAATCTAAACAATTGAAAATAGATACTGCTTCTCCAAAAAAACTTTCTGAAAAATTGGTAGCATAATATCTTCATAAGGGTGAAACTTCGCCATATGGAGGTATGTACATCCAAGCATAAATTACACTACTCCCATCCCCAAATATTAATACAATAATCAATATTTGATAAAGGTAGTTTTCTGCTAATTGAAATCAAGCAAAAAAAATGATAAAAGTTTAAAATTTCCATTAAAATATTAGAGTCATTTCTGTAAAAACTCTATAAACTAAATTAAAATAAACATTTTAAGTCTGGAAACAACTATTTACAATGAAAACAGAGCAAGTTGCTTTTAACTAAGCAAAACAAGTTAAAAATCTTTTAGTTTATATTTACCCATACATTTTGTTTACAGATACAGTACCGTCCATAATTGCATAGAAATGGGAAGCACACGCACTGCCACTTCGACTTTGATCTTCCATAACTTTTTGCTCTGATGGTATTTTCTGTTCAAGTTTCATCGTAAGATAGATCAATTATTACACTATCATTTCACAATATTTGAGCTTTCTATAATTTGTGTAGCCTGAGATACAGTTAGCCATTCAAACTGCAATGGCTCAGAAAATAAACAACGCCTAGTTTTGAAATTTTGCGGAGTAATTATTGAGATATAAAGCTAGCTTGTCTAAAGCAGGGGTGAGCAACCTTTTGAAGCAACGGGCCGCTTATAATTTAAAATTCTTTCGGCGGGCCGCATGAAAACTAAATTTAGGTAATAGTAGGAGGCAGAGCTTTACGTAACTTTTTATAACGACAAATTTTTGACAACAAAATACTGAAAATGGATAAAAGAAACAAATTTGTGTGCTTGCATAAACATTATTCTTAATTAAAGGTCATTAAATTGAATAGGTTCATCACTATATCATGATCATTTTTCAATATCTGAAATGTTTTAATTAATTTGGAACACAGAAAACATCGTTTGCTTGCTTTTTATTTATCAAAAACTAAAAAATTGTGAAAGTCTTTCTGTGGTTCGTGGAAAGATTTGAACCAGTTTTTGAGAAAAACCCTTTTCATTCGAAGCAATGCGATCGAATTTTTCATCATCACTTCCCATTAAGAGTTCAATGGAGCTTAACCATAGAGATTTTTTTCTGTGCCCATTTTCGAAAAGTTTTTTCACAATTTATTCAAAAATTTGACCATGAAGCCCCATTTTTTTCTTTAAACGGAGATTTTTTTTAAATTTGAAGCTGCGTATGACATCATTGCATTGAGATGTTGTGAAAGGTTTCAAAATCATGAAAAGATTATAATTTCACGGATTTTAAACATATTTGTCAATGTTGCAGTTTACATTTTCGATTCTAGAAAATTTTAACAAATTTCATAAATTCTATTAGTTTAATTTCGATACCTCTGATCACAAGACACCAAAATTCACATTTTTCCGAGGTACCAGGAATCTCAGAACTGATTTTGACTTATTCAGGGGTCAATATTGTTAAAAATCTTTTCATTTAATGCCGCGAACACCTTCGCATGTTCTCACCCCTTTTTTGTTTTTGGTTCGGATGTTTTTTCGGGAAATGTTGAGCTAGAATGTTTTGTCAAGTGAAAAAATGGAAGCAACCTTGAGAACTCCTACTATGAAATGTAGTTCGTTTGACAAGCACGTGGAAAAGATATAGGTTACCTGTTGAATGTAATTTCAATTTCATGAATAAAAAAATGTTCGATTTTTGAATAAGAATAAACAAATCGGATTATAATCGTGATTTTATGGACTTGATGAAAAAATCAATGAAGAATTTATGTTAAGGAAAACTTAAAACTGGTTCATGATCGCGATAGTTTGATTTTAAAAAATAACCTGATTTACCAGTAAAGGTCGGGTAAGGGTTAGCATATTTTTCTATATATTTCGTATATGATTAATGTATGTTTTCATGTACATATTCATGTTTTTGTTTCCAATCAAATGAAGTAGTGTTAGATAATAAGCCATTTTACTTCTGTGTAGCATGATGAAGAGAAAAATTATAATCCCAAACTATTTATAAAACTTTGTAGATTGCTTCAAATCATGATTGATGTTCATGGCAACTAAGAGTTCCCATCACGATTCATCTCAATTCAACGCTATCAGATTGCGAAGCGCAAAATTTGGATAACCAAAAAGGAAAAAGACGTATCTTCCGGGAACAAAATCGTGTTTCTAGTTAGAAAACTAACTAATTATTAACGAAATTCAAGTCATTCATACCGTTTATCGCGATCCTTCGGGCATCGAGTTCAATGTTGTTTTGTTGGATTGAAGGAGCGTTCACTTTAGAGCTTGAACATTGAGCCAGAAAACAGTGCTGGGATTTTTTTTTGTCCAAGATTTCGGCGATGTTGCCACATATTTTATTTTAAGAGGGATCAGATGTCGCTTCTCTTATATGAAGGTTCACTACTGCAAACAAGCGAAGTTCATATCATGTTACTGATGTATAATTTTTTATTTGTTTAGTAGGAACTACTATTTTATGATAATTAACAAACTATCGTAGAAAAAACATGTGAAATAAGTTTAATTTGACATAAGCTTCGCGGGCCGCACAAACACGTCTCGAGGGCCGCGGGTTGCTCACCCCTGGTCTAAAGTATTTGAAAAATTCACAATAGCAGAAATAATAACAAAATAAAAAATGAACAGTAAATAAGGAAAATGATATCTACAATTGCATAATTTCTAGGAACCTGAGGGCTCACCCTCCAAATGGTAGACTAGGATGTGAAGAACAAACTTTTGTATGGGGCTGACCAAAAAAATCATGTTTACAGGTTCCGCAAGGGCGATCCTTGAAAAAAGTCCACTTTCAAAATATTTAATTTTAAATAAATTCTGAGTCCAAAAATTATAACAAAATTTATATAGATTATTTTTTTTATTTTTTTTAGGTGAATCAAATTTGCATCAAAACGAAAAATAAGCAAGCTATTTTTAAGAAAAAAAAATGTTTTTGGTCCAAAAATTTTGTATTCAACTGACCAAAGTGTGTACCTAGCATAAAATATTTTTGATGCCAATGCCATCAAAAGATGCCAATTTTTGTGCACTTAAACTTTGCTGAACAAATTATCTTGTTAGTATCATTGTGTGAAGAGCTACTCACGGTTTCATCCGTAATAAAAATCACAATGTAGCATATTTTTTTATTTAATTTATCAAATTCGTCTTAATAAATACCTACTTTAGAATCAAAACCCTTGCAAAAAAAGACTTGGCATATAAACTGGGTTTTCATCAAATTTTTTTTCTTCACCAATCGATTGCTTAGTTAAGTTGCTTTTATTAAAATTTCAAATAAGACTAACATTTCACCTGAAGACTTAAAACAAAAAAGTTATGGCTGTTCAAAGATTGTTCTTTGGTGGTAAATTGTAGTTTAACACACAATGAGTACATTTTACTCATTGGACAATTTGCGACCAAAATACAATCTTTGAAATTATTTGACGCAGTATTGGACGCAGAGATGACTAGAACCAACGGAAGAAGAAACGTGGACAACAGTTCCATACGTTCCCATGTTCATTTGATATTTACCTATTCGTTGGGAGCATAAATGCTAAGATATTTCTCTACTCCTTGGCGTCGGGTCTTGCAATTCTTCCTTCAAGGGATGGAAATGAGGTTTTCCTACATAGAGTCAAACTATACAATAACACTTGTTTGCAGCATTTTTGAACTAAGTAAACTGGCGATCACTTTTAATGTGAATTCATGCGCTGAATCCGAAAATGAAATTTTAAAAAAATCTCAGTAGAACAGTTTTTGAGTGATTGTTGCTGAAGGGAATCAGTAGATGTCAACGCCACAGACGTTTCTCTTTCGCGGGACTGAGGGGAAAGAACAACATAACGAGGAAGAGAAAAAGTTTTATTAAGATGCGATTAGTAGCTGGCGTAGGCGTGGAATTTTTTAAAGTATTTGACAGTAAATTTATCACAGTAGTAGTTTGAATATAAGTTTAAATAGAGTTCACATATCGATCGAACGCAGTGAATTTCTAATGTATAGTAACAGCCATTAGTTTAGTGGGAGAAAGTAAGTTTGTTAGCATTGATTTTAAACTCGGCCTGAAGATTGTTGGGACGTTGTGGGCCTTCAGAAGAGGAAGCAGCCGCTTCTGGAGGCACTCCTTCATGTTCACCTGTCCGTTCATCATGTCCTGGGTCACGTACGCTTCCCGCACGTGCAGATGGCTTACCAAACCAGGAATTAATTCCCAAATTCGGACATTTTCTGAGTGCGGACATGCTCCGGAACGCTGAACTTATCCTTGGCCGTGAAAAACAGGTTGCCGGGGATCTGTTTTTCACATATGTTCGTCGTCCATGATGCAGCATTCAACTTTCGTCAGCATGCTGAGGTACAACTTCCTGGCACGGGTTTTGGCGAACCTGTTCTGCTTCTCGTCGCGATTATGGGCCTTTTGTACCTTGAGCGTTCAAAGCCCAGCCTTAGTTTTGGCCTTCTGGACAAAACTTCGGCTTAGGTACAGCTTCTTAGCCACATCCAGAATGAAGGCGTTCGGGTTTTGGTTGAAGGCCCCAACTACGCGATTGTGATTTTTGGTGTTGTACTGAATACTTTTTCCATGACTTCTGGGCATCCGATCGGTGGTGGTCAATCCGCTTAATCACTCGCAACACCGTGGAATTCGCGATTCTCAACTTTTTAGCGATGGAACGATGCGAGAAATACTGGTTCTCGTGATGAATACGCAAGATTTTATCACGAGCTGTTTTTTTCGACTCCATTTCTGCGAGTTTTTATCACAGATTTTTAAAACTTGCAGAAACAATGCACTATGAATTTAATCCACCCAAATTTTCATTAAATTCTACCCAACTGTTAAAAAGTTAAAGTCATTTCATAGTGTGGCAATTTCATCGTGGACACCTTTTATGTACTCTCCAAAAAATTATCCGTGACGCTTATAACAAAAATAAAATAGCCCAAGTAGCGATCCTGGATATTAGCAAAGCCTACGAAACTACCTGGCGCAGACTTTCCTAGAGCAGTTGATGAGAAACAAAATTGGTGGAAAAATGGTGCACTACCTTAAAGAAATGCTACGAAGCAGGATTTTCCAAGTATTGATCAATGGAAATTTGTCGAGTCTCAAGCCAATGGAAACCGGCCTTTGCCAAGGTTCGGTGTTAAGCATGACAATGTTTTTACTGGCTATACATACCCTTACTAGTTGTCTACCCTCAAACGTTGAGTGCCTGATTTACGCTGACGACGATCTTGATCGCAACTGGTGAAAACGCTGAGCAAACAGAAGGGAAGCTTCAGACAGCATTTGACCTATTACGTCACATTTGACCGTCATCTACCGCACACCACGTAAAACCCTCGATCAACACCTGAAATATCGTGTCCACTCTGAAGAAGTGAATGCAGCCTGCCAGCAAAAAGTCCTTCTTATCCGGAGTAAAGGGTGATACGGTCAAAATTTGGTCAATATCAACTTGACGTATTTCTTTCAATTTTGCATTTAAAAAACCTGAACATCCCTCATTTTAAAGGTGTGTGTGTGTGTGTGTGTGTGTGTGTGTGTGTGTGTGTGTGTGTGTGTGTGTGTGTGTGTGTGTGTGTGTGTGTGTGTGTGTGTGTGTGTGTGTGTGTGTGTGTGTGTGTGTGTGTGTGTGTGTGTGTGTGTGTGTGTGTGTGTGTGTGTGTGTGTGTGTGTGTGTGTGTGTGTGTGTGTGTGTGTGTGTGTGTGTGTGTATGTGTGTGTGTGTGTGTGTGTGTGTGTGTGTGTGTGTGTGTGTGTGTGTGTGTGTGTGTGTGTGTGTGTATGTGTGTGTGTGTGTGTGTGTGTGTGTGTGTGTGTGTGTGTGTGTGTGTGTGTGTGTGTGTGTGTGTGTGTGTGTGTGTGTGTGTGTGTGTGTGTGTGTGTGTGTGTGTGTGTGTGTGTGTGTGTGTGTGTGTGTGTGTGTGTGTGTGTGTGTGTGTGTGTGTGTGTGTGTGTGTGTGTGTGTGTGTGTGTGTGTGTGTGTGTGTGTGTGTGTGTGTGTGTGTAGCATGTTGCCCCTATTTTGATTTTGGAATTCACTCTTCAGTTGCCAAAATGCCGTCCAAGGAAAAAGAGCAGCGTATCGAAATTTTGCTCGCGCATCGCGAAAATCCGAGCTACTCGCACGCAAAGCTGGCAAAATCCCTAAAAGTTGACAAATCAATCGTTACAAAAGTAATTGAAGTGTTTGGGGAACGATTGACGACAGTCAGAAAGTCTGAATCGGGGGGAAAACAAAAACCGGAAGCCGCTGAGACGACAAAGAGAGTTGCCGGTAGTTTCAAGTGAAACCCTAACCTCTCTCTTCGAGATGCCGCAAATAAGCTGGGTGTATCGTCTACAAGCGTGCATCGAGCCAAAAAAAAAACGAGCCGGACTATCGACTTACAAGAAGGTAGTGACTCCAAATCGCGATGATTAACAAAATACGACGGCCAAAGCGCGATCCCGGGGGCTGTACACGACGATGCTGGTGAAGTTTGACTGCGTGGTAATGGACGACGAAACCTACGTCAAAGCCGACTACAAGCAGCTTCCGGGACAGGAGTTTTATACGGCAAAAGGAAGGGGAAAGGTAGCAGATATTTTCAAGCACATAAAACTGTCAAAGTTCGCGAAAAAATATCTGGTTTGGCAAGCCATCTGTACCTGTGGCTTGAAAAGCAGCATTTTCATAGCTTCCGGGACTGTCAACCAAGAAATTTACATGAAGAAGTATTTGAATAAACGTCTGCTGCATCTTGCCATTACGGTAAAAAGGCCATGGAGTGGTACGCCGCCAACAACGTGCAGGTGGTTCCCAAGGACAAGAACCCTCTCATCACGCCAGAGCTCCGCCCAATTGAGAAATACTGGGCTATTGTCTAGCGGAACCTAAAGAAGACCAAAAAAACTGGCTTTCTGTGGCGAAGAAGGTGGACAAGATGGCTGTACAAAATCTGGCAGGGGTTAAGCGCAAGGCCCGGCAATTCGGATTTGGAAAAGCGGGAGACTAACTGAATATTTTTCCTGAATTTTATACTAATTAAACTTGAAAAAGAAATTAAATTTGATTTTTTAAATAAACGATTTCACCGATTTACACGTGTTTTCCCTTGACCAAATTTTGACCGCATCACCATTTATAGCTGATATGACTTGGGCAGCACCGATTTTATCTGCCAAGGAAGGTAAAGTTCATCAGTCGTTGGAAACAGTCCTCAACGCAAGACTGCAATTGTAGGAGCCTTCAGAACAAGTCCTGTGGTTAGTCTACAAGCCGAAACTGGAATCCCGGAACACTGATCAATCAGCAAACCGTGGTTTATATAGCTCGATGTTTAGCCGTGGATCGTATCAAGGAAAACTATGGAGTGTACAGTACAGTACAGTAAAGTGACAGCAACAACGACATAAGTTCCGACGAAAGGTGGGGAGAACGATCCAGAATCCAGCCCAACATCTACATCGACAGAGGATCAAAGTTAGGCCAGATGAGAACTAAAGCAGCCGAGAACTACAGTCTTCAAATTCCCAGAATGCCCTCAGTGGCAACGACTTAAACTCAACGTGGACAAGCCCTCATCACGAACTTTCCCAAGGTGCAACATCCAGCGATCTAAGACATATTTTCAACAAATTATCAGGTTATGAGTTTCAAGATTTATGATGCATAACCAAAGGTTTACGGAATTGCAATTCGAAATTTCCCATTAAAACTAGTTGCAGCTAATTCCGCCGGAGGCGACCCGATTTTCTAACATGTTTCACTTATCACTAATCATACAATCTCCATAGCCAGAACTTATGTCTGAGTCCCAAAGAATACTGTTCTTCTTGTCTTTGTTAATGTCCTTAATTTTTTTTTAACATAAAATCATTAAAACGATCAAAAAGATAATGTAGTTAGACCTACAATGGAGCAGAGAATGCCGAGACACCCGGAACACAGAAAAAGGAAGAAACGTGGACCATCATACGTTTCAAATGGGTAATATCGTTGGAAGAATGCTAAGAAAAATGCTCCTCGATGAAGAATTCATTCGTAATGTTAAGAAACTCCGCCAATCCCTTGGGCCATTCTAAAAGGTCTGGAAATGATATATTTTGTACACAGAAATACTAAGCCTTGGATTAAAAAAAATTGGAGAAATTTATGTTATAAATAAAAGGATTCCCTCATTTTATGTTTTATTTTTATTGCTTAACTGTTAAGGATTTCAGTGTACAGTCATTCCAGACCATCGACCAATGATAAAGCGCTTTTTCTCGCTCGAAAATATAAACATGATAATGAAATCTACTTATACTTAAAGTATAGAACGGGTTCACCAATTTCATGAACAGGCTTAGGAATCCCATCAAGTGTAAAAATATTGGAGCTTAGGTTTCGCACTCTTTTAGTACCTAGTGAATAGAATAATGATTTTTACAACAATTTCAAATATGTACTTCTGCTTATATACTTTTGACTATCGATATGCCATAACATTCAAAAATTTCTTCTTTTCTGGCGTTTAACCGTTGCTATTTTACAGCAAATACACTTCCGGTCATCCGTTTAGAACACCTCGGGCAAATTGCTGTCGGAAAGTTCTGAGAGAAAGTTCACTGGTGTAGGGAAAAAGTGGTAGAAATTTTAACTATTGTAGGACATTTTGAAAATTTTATCATGTTAAAATGTTTTTAAGATCTTTAGACGTTGAATTTTTTTTACAGCATTGTTTCTATTTCAGACGTTTGTGGTAGAAATATGTATTGCTATTTTTGCATCACAGCACGCTAAAAAATAACACGTGATGTTATAAAAAACTTGAAGGCAGCAGATCAAAATTTCTACCACTTTTTCCCAACACGAGCGAACTTGCTCAATGTAATCCCAAAGCATCAATTCCTGAACAGCGACATAATCGATTTTTAAATCAAATTTAAAGTGGTCCAAAAATTTCTGCATCCATGTTTGTCGTTCATAGGAGTCCAGTACTGGTTTTAAAAATATGAAACATGACACATTCCCATAAATAGAATAAATAATCGAAAAATATTGAAAAATGAGATCGATATTACCCCGGATTACGGTACTACAGTAAATTCATTTCTTAAACTGAAAATTTGACTTGAAAAAATGTGTAAACCTTTAAGACCCCCCCCCCCCCCCTCTATTCGCGCTGCATTGAATGGATAAATAAATATGATTTTTTGTAAAATATTGGATCATTGATTGAAAAGCTCATAAGTTAGTCATTTTAATCTTCCAGATTCAAAACAAAGAAAATAACTTGAAACACTAAAAATTCACAATATGAAATTGTGAATGGACAGCTCTAAACTTCAATCTATGTTACACAGAATCCGTTCGAAAGATTGTTTGGTTCAACAAAGTGATGTTCTAGCCCATCCCGGGACAGGTAACATAAAACCAGCCGACATTCGATGTTATCTGTTGCTGCAGGAGAAGACGGTTTGTCAGTTAGTCATTGTTGCCGGTGACGTTTTTCATTTCTTTTTTTTTTGCTTTCCTACCACCTCGGGGGAGTTCCGATTTGCTATGATTGGCGTGCTTTCCAGGTTCCATAAGGTTCCTTATCCATTCCGATAAGATTCAGACATGATGAAACACACTAAAAAGGACGATGACTCGATGGATGGAAAAGCTCAGAATAGAGCTGTGGGTCATGTCACTGAATTTTATCTGTGATTCAGAATCCTTCAATAAAAAAACTAAAACAATTATCTGTACCCCATTTTTTAGGTTTTGCGTGGATACCTTTCAGAGAATGTTGCCATTGGAAATATGTCAGATAACTCAACATCGACCATGCCAAGCTCTGATGGACGCAAAAACGTATACGATTGAACAAAAAGAAACTCTATCCCTACCGTAACGTTACAAATTACAAAGTGAAAGGAGAATTGAATCCGAGCCCTTGGGTGAGCACCCTTTTTTGAGCATGTTTTCGAGTCTCGGAAGGTTTGAGATCCCCCCATTTTTATTCACTTTCCTTTTCCCCAGTCCGGTCAGTTGAACCCCCAAGGATTTTCCTCGCAATGAAAAAAAGAGGAGCGGAAACAAGGAGCTTGTCAACGTTGTTTTCCGACCCAAGCCGAAAACCGTACCGGACCTGGATCGCTCGACAAAACCCCTTACAAGGACAAACCGACCGTTATTTCTCGAGGTTTTCTGTCATGTGTTGCTGCTGCTGGAAAACCGATCCCGATGAAAGGATTAGGTATGTAGGAACCTTCTACTCCTCGACCATCCTCGAACCTACATGTGCGGCGAGTAAGCCCTGATTCGTTACATGATGGGTTTGGTGTACCCAACTTTGGCCGAAAATGACAAGCGCTGCTGGGGAAAACTTTTTCACCGAACATACGTCCCGCACGGTAGGGGATCATCCCCCCTTTCCCTACAACTCTCTCAACACTGACTGTTGGGTTTCGGTTCCCATGTACGACGGCAAACGAAATTTGTCTCCGTTGTTCGACTTGTCCGATACTTTGTCAGAGCTTGTCATTGAATCGTTTTGTCGTCTCGATCCTCTCTGCCCGGTTATCCCTTGATTCGGGTTCTGCCCCCTTCAGATCTGGACGAGGAAAACTTGAGAAGGATTCCCCATGGTTTATTCTTACTGTCCGATGAAATTACACCCCGTTATCTTAACTTGCTTGATGGATTAGCTTTTTTCAATCCGCATAAAATCTGTAGCTGAGACAAACATTTTCAATAGATTGAATAATTCAGACTTCTGGAGAAATCGTTTCAATTTCCTAACGTCAAAAGCAAGCAAAATAACCTGACGAAAATTGTCAAAATTGTCAAAATTGTCAAAATTGTCAAAATTGTCAAAATTGTCAAAATTGTCAAAATTGTCAAAATTGTCAAAATTGTCAAAATTGTCAAAATTGTCAAAATTGTCAAAATTGTCAAAATTGTCAAAATTGTCAAAATTGTCAAAATTGTCAAAATTGTCAAAATTGTCAAAATTGTCAAAATTGTCAAAATTGTCAAAATTGTCAAAATTGTCAAAATTGTCAAAATTGTCAAAATTGTCAAAATTGTCAAAATTGTCAAAATTGTCAAAATTGTCAATATTGTCAAAATTGTGAAAATTGTCAAAATTGTCAAAATTGTCAAAATTTTCAAAATTGTCAAAATTGTCAAAATTGTCAAAATTGTCAAAATTGTCAAAATTGTCAAAATTGTCAAAATTGTCAAAATTGTCAAAATTGTCAAAATTGTCAAAATTGTCAAAATTGTCAAAATTGTCAAAATTGTCAAAATTGTCAAAATTGTCAAAATTGTCAAAATTGTCAAAATTGTCAAAATTGTCAAAATTGTCAAAATTGTCAAAATTGTCAAAATTGTCAATATTGTCAAAATTGTGAAAATTGTCAAAATTGTCAAAATTGTCAAAATTGTCAAAATTTTCAAAATTGTCAAAATTGTCAAAATTGTCAAAATTGTCAAAATTGTCAAAATTGTCAAAATTGTCAAAATTGTCAAAATTGTCAAAATTGTCAAAATTGTCAAAATTGTCAAAATTGTCAAAATTGTCAAAATTGTCAAAATTGTCAAAATTGTCAAAATTGTCAAAATTGTCAAAATTGTCAAATTGTCAAAATTGTCAAAATTGTCAAAATTGTCAAAATTGTCAAAATTGTCAAAATTGTCAAAATTGTCAAAATTGTCAAAATTGTCAAAATTGTCAATATTGTCAATATTGTCAAAATTGTGAAAATTGTCAAAATTGTCAAAATTGTCAAAATTGTCAAAATTTTAAAAATTGTCAAAATTGTCAAAATTGTCAAAATTGTCAAAATTGTCAAAATTGTCAAAATTGTCAAAATTGTCAAAATTGTCAAAATTGTCAAAATTGTCAAAATTGTCAAAATTGTCAAAATTGTCAAAATTGTCAAAATTGTCAAAATTGTCAAAATTGTCAAAATTGTCAAAATTGTCAAAATTGTCAAAATTGTCAAAATTGTCAAAACTGTCAAAATTGTCAAAATTGTCAAAATTGTCAAAATTGTCAAAATTGTCAAAATTGTCAAAATTGTCAAATTGTCAAAATTGTCCAAATTGTCAAAATTGTCAAAATTGTCAAAATTGTCAAAATTGTCAAAATTGTCAAAATTGTCAAAATTGTCAAAATTGTCAAAATTGTCAAAATTGTCAAAATTGTCAAAATTGTCAAAATTGTCAAAATTGTCAAAATTGTCAAAATTGTCAAAATTGTCAAAATTGTCAAAATTGTCAAAATTGTCAAAATTGTCAAAATTGTCAAATTGTCAAAATTGTCAAAATTGTCAAAATTGTCAAAATTGTCAAAATTGTCAAAATTGTCAAAATTGTCAAAATTGTCAAATTGTCAAAATTGTCAAAATTGTCAAAATTGTCAAAATTGTCAAAATTGTCAAAATTGTCAAAATTGTCAAAATTGTCAAAATTGTCAAAATTGTCAAAATTGTCAAAATTGTCAAAATTGTCAAAATTGTCAAAATTGTCAAAATTGTCAAAATTGTCAAAATTGTCAAAATTGTCAAAATTGTCAAAATTGTCAAAATTGTCAAAATTGTCAAAATTGTCAAAATTGTCAAAATTGTCAAAATTGTCAAAATTGTCAAAATTGTCAAAATTGTCAAAATTGTCAAAATTGTCAAAATTGTCAAAATTGTCAAAATTGTCAAAATTGTCAAAATTGTCAAAATTGTCAAAATTGTCCAAATTGTCAAAATTGTCAAAATTGTCAAAATTGTCAAAATTGTCAAAATTGTCAAAATTGTCAAAATTGTCAAAATTGTCAAAATTGTCAAAATTGTCAAAATTGTCAAAATTGTCAAAATTGTCAAAATTGTCAAAATTGTCAAAATTGTCAAAATTGTCAAAATTGTCCAAATTGTCAAAATTGTCAAAATTGTCAAAATTGTCAAAATTGTCAAAATTGTCAAAATTGTCAAAATTGTCAAAATTGACAAAATTGTCAAAATTGTCAAGATTGTCAAAATTGTCAAAATTGTCAAAATTGTCAAATTGTCAAAATTGTCAAAATTGTCAAAATTGTCAAAATTGTCAAAATTGTCAAAATTGTCAAAATTGTCAAAATTGTCAAAATTGTCAAAATTGTCAAAATTGTCAAAATTGTCAAAATTGTCAAAATTGTCAAAATTGTCAAAATTGTCAAAATTGTCAAAATTGTCAAAATTGTCAAAATTGTCAAAATTGTCAAAATTGTCAAAATTGTCAAAATTGTCAAAATTGTCAAAATTGTCAAAATTGTCAAAATTGTCAAAATTGTCAAAATTGTCAAAATTGTCAAATTGTCAAAATTGTCAAAATTGTCAAAATTGTCAAAATTGTCAAAATTGTCCAAATTGTCAAAATTGTCAAAATTGTCAAAATTGTCAAAATTGTCAAAATTGTCAAAATTGTCAAAATTGTCAAAATTGTCAAAATTGTCAAAATTGTCAAAATTGTCAAAATTGTCAAAATTGTCAAAATTGTCAAAATTGTCATAATTGTCAAAATTGTCAAAATAGTCAAAATTGTCAAAATTGTCAAAATTGTCAAAATTGTCAAAATTGTCAAAATTGTCAAAATTGTCAAAATTGTCAAAATTGTCAAAATTGTCAAAATTGTCAAAATTGTCAAAATTGTCAAAATTGTCAAAATTGTCAAAATTGTCAAAATTGTCAAAATTGTCAAAATTGTCAAAATTGTCAAAATTGTCATAATTGTCAAAATTGTCAAAATTGTCAAAATTGTCAAAATTGTCAAAATTGTCAAAATTGTCAAAATTGTCAAAATTGTCAAAATTGTCAAAATTGTCAAAATTGTCAAAATTGTCAAAATTGTCAAAATTGTCAAAATTGTCAAAATTGACAAAATTGTCAAAATTGTCAAGATTGTCAAAATTGTCAAAATTGTCAAAATTGTCAAAATTGTCAAAATTGTCAAAATTGTCAAAATTGTCAAAATTGTCAAAATTGTCAAAATTGTCAAAATTGTCAAAATTGTCAAAATTGTCAAAATTGTCAAAATTGTCAAAATTGTCAAAATTGTCAAAATTGTCAAAATTGTCAAAATTGTCAAAATTGTCAAAATTGTCAAAATTGTCAAAATTGTCAAAATTGTCAAAATTGTCAAAATTGTCAAAATTGTCAAAATTGTCAAAATTGTCAAAATTGTCAAAATTGTCAAAATTGTCAAAATTGTCAAAATTGTCAAAATTGTCAAAATTGTCAAAATTGTCAAAATTGTCAAAATTGTCAAAATTGTCAAAATTGTCAAAATTGTCAAAATTGTCAAAATTGTCAAAATTGTCAAAATTGTCAAAATTGTCAAAATTGTCAAAATTGTCAAAATTGTCAAAATTGTCAAAATTGTCAAAATTGTCAAAATTGTCAAAATTGTCAAAATTGTCAAAATTGTCAAAATTGTCAAAATTGTCAAAATTGTCAAAATTGTCAAAATTGTCAAAATTGTCAAAATTGTCAAAATTGTCAAAATTGTCAAAATTGTCAAAATTGTCAAAATTGTCAAAATTGCCAAAATTGTCAAAATTGTCAAAATTGTCAAAATTGTCAAAATTGTCAAAATTGTCAAAATTGTCAAAATTGTCAAAATTGTCAAAATTGTCAAAATTGTCAAAATTGTCAAAATTGTCAATATTGTCAAAATTGTCAAAATTGTCAAAATTGTCAAAATTGTCAAAATTGTCAAAATTGTCAAAATTGTCAAAATTGTCAAAATTGTCAAAATTGTCAAAATTGTCAAAATTGTCAAAATTGTCAAAATTGTCAAAATTGTCAAAATTGTCAAAATTGTCAAAAATTGTCAAAATTGTCAAAATTGTCAAAATTGTCAAAATTGTCAAAATTGTCAAAATAATCAAAATAATCAAAATTGTCAAAATTGTCAAAATAGTCAAAATAGTCAAAATTGTCAAAATTGTCAAAATTGTCAAAATTGTCAAAATTGTCAAAATTGTCAAAATTGTCAAAATTGTCAAAATTGTCAAAATTGTCAAAATTGTCAAAATTGTCAAAATTGTCAAAATTGTCAAAATTGTCAAAATTGTCAAAATTGTCAAAATGGTCAAAATAGTCAAAATAGTCAAAATTGTCAAAATAGTCAAAATTGTCAAATTGTCAAAATTTTCAAAATTGTCAAAATTGTCAAAATTGTCAAAGTTGTCAAATTGTCAAAATTGTCAAAATTGTCAAAATTGTCAAATTCAAAATTGTCAAAATTGTCAAAATTGTCAAAATTGTCAAAATTGTCAAAATTGTCAAAATTGTCAAAATTGTCAAAATTGTCAAAATTGTCAAAATTGTCAAAATTGTCAAAATTGTCAAAATTGTCAAAATTGTCAAAATTGTCAAAATTGTCAAAATTGTCAAAATTGTCAAAATTGTCAAAATTGTCAAAATTGTTAAAATTGTCAAAATTGTCAAAATTGTCAACATTGTCAAAATTGTCAAAATTGTCAAAATTGTCAAAATTGTCAAAATTGTCAAAATTGTCAAAATTGCCAAAATTGTCAAAATTGTCAAAATTGACAAAATTGTCAAAATTGTCAAAATTGTCAAAATTGTCAAAATTGTCAAAATTGTCAAAATTGTCAAAATTGTCAAAATTGTCAAAATTGTCAAAATTGTCAAAATTGTCAAAATTGTCAAAATTGTCAAAATTGTCAAAATTGTCACATTGTCAAAATTGTCAAAATAGTCAAATTGTCAAAATTGTCAAAATTGTCAAAATTGTCAAAATTGTCAAAATTGTCAAAATTGTCAAAATTGTCAAAATTGTCAAAATTGTCAAAATTGTCAAAATTGTCAAAATTGTCAATATTGTCAAAATTGTCAAAATTGTCAAAATTGTCAAAATTGTCAAAATTGTCAAAATTGTCAAAATTGTCAAAATTGTCAAAATTGTCAAAATTGTCAAAATTGTCAAAATTGTCAAAATTGTCAAAATTGTCAAAATTGTCAAAATTGTCAAAATTGTCAAAATTGTCAAAATTGTCAAAATTGTCAAAATTGTCAAAATTGTCAAAATTGTCAAAATTGTCAAAATTGTCAAAATTGTCAAAATTGTCAAAATTGTCAAAATTGTCAAAATTGTCAAAATTGTCAAAATTGTCAAAATTGTCAAAATTGTCAAAATTGTCAAAATTGTCAAAATTGTCAAAATTGTCAAAATTGTCAAAATTGTCAAAATTGTCAAAATTGTCAAAATTGTCAAAATTGTCAAAATTGTCAAAATTGTCAAAATTGTCAAAATTGTCAAAATTGTCAAAATTGTCAAAATTGTCAAAATTGTCAAAATTGTCAAAATTGTCAAAATTGTCAAAATTGTCAAAATTGTCAAAATTGTCAAAATTGTCAAAATTGTCAAAATTGTCAAATCAAAATTGTAAAAATTGTCAAAATTGTCAAAATTGTCAAAATTGTCAAAATTGTCAAAATTGTCAAAATTGTCAAAATTGTCAAAATTGTCAAAATTGTCAAAATTGTCAAAATTGTCAAAATTGTCAAAATTGTCAAAATTGTCAAAATTGTCAAAATTGTCAAAATTGTCAAAATTGTCAAAATTGTCAAAATTGTCAAAATTGTCAAAATTGTCAAAATTGTCAAAATTGTCAAAATTGTCAAAATTGTCAAAATTGTCAAAATTGTCAAAATTGTCAAAATTGTCAAGATTGTCAAAATTGTCAAAATTGTCAAAATTGTCAAGATGGTCAAAATTGTCAAAATTGTCAAAATTGTCAAAATTGTCAAAATTGTCAAAATTGTCAAAATTGTCAAAATTGTCTAAATTGTCTAAATTGTCTAAATTGTCTAAATTGTCTAAATTGTCTAAATTGA